>NC_051176.1:116058258-116335758 GCF_013339695.2 Rhipicephalus sanguineus | reverse complement strand
GTGTTGCCATCTTCGTAGAGATAAGGCTGAACAAGGTGTAAAAAAATTATTTCAAACAATAACTACACCACTGCGGTCCTACTATCCAATTTCCAGGCGTAAAGGGAAAAAAAATCCTACGGTGTTTCCTTCGACCCATTCCAACCGTAACGGGTGAATAAACGCGCGTCAAGGGACTGAATGACACAATTTGGCTAGAGAAGATGGTTCGTGCGTATCATCTAAAGAGCAAGTAGGAATCTTCTTATAAGAAAAACAGGATCATCACAACATAAAATGAAATATTTTGGCAGTCGTTTTGTTTATGCCGTTTTGCTGTTTGTCTGCAAAATGTGTAAAACATTTTTTGTGTGAATGTGTGAGTCGACCTAAAAGAATCCTGCACGCTTTTTTTGTGTGTGTTTTGTGTTGGGTAGAACCATCATATTTTAAAGCATGACACGGGTAATAACTCATGAGAATGTCTGAAGCATATAAAGAAAAAAAAGCGTTGACGCTTCTTGTGTCGGGCCATCGATCATGAACCCTGCGTAACTTATAGATGACCCTCGATTTACCGTTTTGGCGCCTTCTTTGTTCCGAATTGCTCACTATTCTTCTCGGCTGGGCCACTTGCTTTCTCAGTTTTCTCTTATGAAATTTTATCGTGGTTTATGGTCCCGCTCGGAAAGTGGCGTCAGGCTCTGTAGCAAGAATCGACGTCTTCCAAGAGAGAGAGAAAGCAAAAAGTCTGGGCGCCTCCGAAAAAAACAGAATTGATGTGTAAGGAGTCGCATTCGTAAAAGAGGAAGTCTTGAAAAAAAATACAGAGAAAAGCAAAGGGACATAAGTTATTGCTCTTAATGTGTTGAACGCCCGCTGAATGGAGCTGCCCACGCTGTACACGTGTTTCGTTGAACATTCCAGATAACTTTTTAGGTTATCACCGGAAGCCAGTTCAAATGTATGGCTTCTACTTAGGTTTTGCAGTTTCCCCAGAACGGTCTTAAGAAAGTATGTTAGGTACCATTCTACTTAACATATCAATAGCAATGCTACTTTTGTAATCGATTAAGATCATACCATATGTTCGTTAGAGAGGCCAGTATATTAGATATTGAATATAATCTTAGCGTGGTTCTTCGTGTTAGTACTCAACTGAAGCGCTCAGGTTTCTCTTATAGCCTGTGTGTTTCTAAACTAAAGCACTCCTTTTTAAATGAAATATTTGGTTATAGCCACAGATAAGCATTTTTCTTCGGTTACCTTATGTAGGAATAGCCTCTTTGGTAAAATACTTGCTGGTTGGACAAAACGCGTTGCAGGACACTCACAGCGATCATGCATGTAGTAAACTATCACTAGCCGCTATACTACTGTGCTAACATAGTTCCTGTAGTACAAGACATTTTAAACCCATATTTTACAATGCTTTGGAGGTTCACAAGGTTAATTTCACGTGAGTGCTTCGCCATTTACCTGTCGGCTTTTTTACTACTTGTAAAAATGTCCGCCATGAGGACTGGATGAAATGATTTTAGCATTAGATGTTTCTAGATATAGCTCTTTTTTTTTAAAATTAGTTATAGTCAGTTGGTTTGGGCAAGCAAAGCTTGCTCTAACACATAAAAAAAAAATATTATTACAGAGAAAACTGGTTCCCACGCTCACGAATATTGAGTAGGATTCCTGACCCGTAAAAGTCTGGGCTTGCTGGTACATATAAAATGTTTAAAAGGCAAGAATCGTGATAGGCAACTGTAATTGACAAATTAAAAAAAGTTACAGTGATGTTTTACTCCGTAAATGCGGGCGACGCGCAAGCGAACTGGTGCTATCCCATTGTGCATTGCCCGTAGAAAGTCGTTTTACGTTAGTCAGGGTGACTTTGACACATTCGGTGACAGCGATATGACAAATGAGGCATTTACGCTTGTGCGCAAGAAGGGCTTGACCCGCTACCCCTTGACCCTCGCGTTGGGAAATTGAATGTCCAGCGTCATCGAGTGGAGATGTCTTCGTGTTTGCTTGAGCAACCAGACAGCCTGGGGGTTAATGTAATTAGAACGCGGATGTTTTCGCGGCCTACCCGCGTTCACTATTCCATGGAATAGTAACGCTGTCCAAAGATTGACCTGTCGAAGGCGGGGTTGCGCAGCTGCGACGTAGTTATGTAGCTGAACAGTGATGCGCTTGTCTTTTTGCATGAGTAAAATGTCCGTGGGTAAAATGTGTATGAGTGAATCTCACCGTGACGGTTACATGGGCGCGCCGGTTTTCGCTGCAAAAACAGTGCCCGCTAGAACAGGTTCTCACCAGAGCAACGATCGAGAAATCGTGAGATCGGACATATTATATAGGAAGGCGGTCATCCAATAGCGCAGTGCACTTACAGCACAAAAAAGCTTTGTGAATTCGATTTATTAAACATAATGCGGTTTCGGTGCTAATATTCAGAAAATAATAGTTCACGTTAGAAACAGGGGCCCTTACTTGTGAAAAAACTAAGTCATCGCTATTTCTTTTATTTTAGTTCATTGTAGTTACTCTGTTAGTGGGTATTAGAGAGGGCATGCAACATATTGTAACGACGTGGGATCGACGAGGACACGGAGAACGATAGGCAAACACGCTTTATCATTCAGAGAAACTGCCACGTCTTCTTCGTCCCCGCGATGGGCCAAAAACACTCGCGCTGCTTCGTTGCCGTCGCCACTGGCACATACGCGCGGCATTATTCCCCCTTTAAAAAGAAACATCGCCCCGATGTTCAACGTTCAGAAATCAAGGTAAAAAAAAAAAAAGAAACTGCGCAGTTAGTCACTGCAAGTATGGCTTCATCAGAAGCACGTGAACAATTTCTGGCGAATGTTTTCGGCGCTTTGAGCTCTGAGAGCCGTCCGGAACAACCTCGTAGTTGACCTCACTGATGCGTCGGATAACTGTGTAAGGTCCGAAGTATCTTCGCAATAGCTTTTCGGAGAGCCCACGCCGACGAATAGGTGTCCAGACCCACACTTTGTCGCCCACGTTGTATGTGACGGGTCTGTGTTAGAGATTGTACTGTCTGGCGTCATAGCCTTGTTGTTGATTGATTCGCAACCGGGCAAGTTGTCTAGCTTCTTCTGCTCGCTGTGTAAACTCTTCAGCGTCCATCTCATTGCCATCATTTTCGTGAGGGAGCATTGCGTCTAATGTTGTCGTAACTTCACGGCCGTAAACGAGACTGAAGGGTGTCTTCCGAGTGGTCTCCTGACGTGCCGTGTTGTACGCGAACGTGACGTAGGGTAGAATGTCGTCCCAGTTCTTGTGCTCTACATCTACGTACATGCTTATCATGTCAGCCAGGGTCCTATTGAGACGTTCAGTCAACCCGTTGGTCTGGGGATGATACGCCGTTGTTTTCCTGAGCGGCACCACTGAGTCGAAAAACGGTGTCCAAAAGCTCGGCCATGAACGCAGTACCTCTGTCGGTGATAACTACTGCAGGAGCACCGTGCCTTAAAACGATGGCTTCAATAAAAAATCGCGCCGCTTCATGTGCTGTTGCCCGTCGCAAAGCGCCCGTCTCGGCGTATCGGGTGAGGTAATCTGTGGCGACGATTATCCACCTATTTCCGGTAGCAGACGTTGGGAAGGGGCCCAGAAAATCCGTGCCGATTTGTGCAAATGGTGTTGTCGGCACTTGGACAGGCTGCAACAGACCGGCTGGCTTGACGGATGGCGGTTTGCGACGCTGGCAATCGAGACATGTCTGCACGTAAGTTTTTACGGCCGCAGCAAGTCTCGGCCAGTAATAGTGTTGCCCAATCCTCGTCAATGTCCGGATGTAGCCCAAGTGACCAGCGGTCGGTTCGTTGTGGCAGGCGTGTAGGACCTCACGTCGAAGCGACGAGGGAACGACGAGTAAGTAGCTGCTGCCAGTAGGTGAGAAGTTCTTCCTATAAAGTACGTCATTGCGCAAGCAGTACGACGTCAGCCCCCTTGCGAATAATTTCGGCACGCTACTCGTTCGTCCTTCCAGGTAATGAATAAGCGGTAGCAGTTCAGGATCGTGCCGCTGCTGTTGTGAAAAAGCGGCAGTGTCAACGACGCCCAAAAAGGCCGTGTCGTCGTCGTCTTGGGCTGCTGTCTCAACAGGAGACCGAGAAAGACAGTCGGCATCGGCGTGTCGTTTTCCTGATTTGTAAGCAACAGTGAAGTCGAATTCTTGGAGCCGGAGACTCCATCGTGCGAGGCGGCCGGATGGATCTTTCAGATTAATTAACCAACAGAGTGAATGGTGATCGCTGAGAACGGTGAACGAGCGACCGTACAAATACGGACGGAATTTCAGAACTGCCCATACCATGGCGAGGCATTCTTTCTCGGTCGTAGCGTAGTTGGCTTCTGCTCGGGACAGCGTCCTACTGGCATAGGCGATCACCTTTTCACTCTTGTCCTGCCATTGTACGAGCACTGCTCCAAGACCCACGTTACTAGCGTCGGTGTGCAATATCGTCGGCGCGTCTTCATCGAAGTGGGCGAGCACGGGAGGCGTTTGCATGCGTTGACGAAGCTCGTGAAATGCCCGTTGCTGGTCTTCGCCCCATGCGAAGGGGACGTCTTCCCTGGTGAGCTGTGTCAATGGCCATGCGATGCGCGAAAAATTGGCAATAAACCGCCGATAGTAGGCACATAGTCCCAAAAAACGTCGCACTGATTTTTTGTCTGATGGGGTAGGAAATTTCGCCACGGCAGCAATCTTATCCGGATCGGGTCGGATCCCCTGGCTGCTGACGACGTGTCCGAGGAATTGAAGTTCGTGAAAGCCAAAGTGGCATTTTTCAGGTTTCAATGTAAGACCGGCTACGCGTATTGCTTCGAAAACTGCTTCCAGTCTTCTTAAGTGTTCATCGCACGTAGCAGAAAAGACAATCACGTCATCGAGGTACACCAGGCAGGTTTGCCACTTAAGTCCTGATAGTACAGTGTCCATTAGACGCTGAAACGTTGCTGGCGCCGAACACAAACCGAAAGGAAGAACCTGAAATTCATAAAGTCCGTCGGGCGTGACAAAGACGGTCTTCTCACGGTCTCTCTCATCCACTTCAATCTGCCAGTAGCCGCTTTTCAAGTCCATTGACGAAAAGTAGCGTGCGTTTCGTAGTCTGTCCAGGGAATCATCAATGCGCGGCAGCGGATACACATCCTTCTTTGTGATCTGGTTGAGCTTCCGGTAGTCGACGCAGAAACGCAAGCTGCCGTCCTTCTTTTTTACGAGTACTACAGGCGATGCCCAAGGACTGTTAGATGGCCGAATAACGCCATCTTCCAGCATCGTTTTCACCTGCTTTTGAATTGCATCACGCTCCTTTGGGGCAACACGATAAGGATTTTGCCTGATGGGTCTGGCGTCAGAATCTGTGATGATGCGGTGCTTTGTTGAGCGGCGTTTGACCAACTCTTGAAGTTGATGAGAAGCAGCCGTGGAACTTGTGGATCAGCGCAAGAAGGCGCTCTCGCTCGACGGTCGATAACGTCGGACTAACGTCAACAGGTGTCGGTGTAGTGATAGGAGACGCTGCCACCTCCTCCACTAGATGGCAATCTTCAATTTGCGCGAGTTCGTCGAAATAGGCAATGGCAGTGCCTCTAACAATGTGTCGGCGTTCCTTGCTGAAATTCGTCAACAAGAGGTCAGCGCGTCCATCGATCACATTGATGACAGCCCTGGCAATAGAAATGCCGGAAGTGAATGCTAGCTCATTGATGTGTTCAGCGATGCCAGTGCCGCTCTGCAGGCTCTCGCAGTGCACGGGTACGAGGCAGCAACTCCGCGGCAGCAGTATGACGTCGTCGCCGGCGATACGTAAACGAGGTCGTTGGTTTTCCCCATCATTAGCAGTGCCCCAGGTTGTAGCGAACGTTACGCTCCTGTCGCGGATGTTAATCACAGCCCCGTATTCGCGCAAGAAATCCATTCCCAATATGAGCTGTTTACAGCACTCATGAAGGATGACGAGGGTGGCGACGAAGGTGGAACCAGCGATTAAGAGTCGAGCCGTGCACTTTCCAACAGGTGTCATTAACTGACCTCCGGCAGTTCTTATATTGGGTGCGTACCATGGCATCTTTACCTTCCTTAGTCTGTCGGCTAGCTGTAGGCTTATTATGGAAAAGTGAGAGCCAGTGTCAACAAGAGCTGTCACTTGATGGCCGTTAATGTGGACGACGAGGTCAGCGCTGACGACGTCGGTTACATCGGCAGCTGGCGCATTCGTCGTATTCGTCGGTGTGCTCGTCGTCTTCGGCTTCGGCGACTTCGAGTCGTTCGTCTGTAATGGGGGCTGTTCGGAATTTCGATGATTGGCAACCCCACCCCCGGAGGTCGCTGCGTCTAGTTCCCCGTCGCGGGCTAGGGGACCTGCCCCTAGTGACGTCGGCAAAACTGCGACGATTCGGTGAACTGTACCGCGCAGGAGATGGAGAACGTGATCGGGGCGTCGCTGGATTTTGTGGCGGTATGTCGAGAGGAGCGTCGTTGTACGTGCGTCGACCGTCATGCGTCGCGTAATCAGGGTGGGGAGGAAATCTCGAGTATTGAGCGTCGCGATAACGGCAAACTCGATAGACGTGCCCTGCTTCGCCGCAATGGAAGCACACCGGTCGACGGTCAGCGGTACGCCACAAATCGGTTTTGCGACGCTGGTAGTTCAGTGAGGATTCGCCATTGAACCACGTTGTGGTGTTTGGATGTCGGCCATACGGCATTCTTCGTGGCGGCGAGATCGGCGAGGTTGGGAGAGTCGCCGGCGATGAGATCGGCTGTGCGAGGGTTGGTGGTGGTCTAGGCATTGGAGCCGGCGGCGTCGAAGGTGCGATGACTGGGCGTCGGACAGCATCAGCGTAAGTAAGATGCCGCGGCACATCACAATAGCCGGGCGATGAAAGAGCCTGATGGACCTCATCCCGGACAACATCAGCGACAAAAGACAATGCCGGCGCCGGTTCTGGTGGAATTAAACCAAGCTGCCGAAGCTCCTCTCGCAGAATCTCCCGGATGACTTCACGTAGAGGCTTCTCGTTGCTCGCAGTCATAACAGAAGTACTCGCTACAGAGGTGATCATGTTGTCGTGCAGGCGGTACCGTTGCTGTAGAGCCCGTTCGATCGCTGTGGCTTCTTTGGTGAATTCAGCTACTGTCGTTGGTGGATTTCTCACAAGCCCAGCAAACAGTTGCTCCTTCACTCCTCGCATGAGATACCGTAACTTCCTCTCTTCCGGCATCTCGGGGTCTGCCCTACGGAAAAGACGGGCCATGTCTTCGGCGAACATAGCCACGCTCTCGTTTGGTTTTTGGATGCGGGTTTCCAGGAGACGTTGTGCACTCTCCCTTCTGTCGACACTAGTAAAAGTGTCAAGCAGCTGGGCGCGGAAGTCGTCCCAAGTAGCCAAGCTTCTTTCCCGGTTGATGTACCACGTCTGAGCGTTGTCCTTCAGCTAGAAGTAGACATTCGAAAGCTTGGCTTCTGGGGTGGCCCATTGGTTGTATTTCGCACAACGCTCGAACTGGTCCAGCCAGTCTTGGGCGTCTTCATAGGCTTCACCATGAAAGCACTCAGGAATCATAGGATTCTGCAGTGTCAGGTGCGATGGAGCTGCAGTGGCCATGGTTGAAGGAGGCAAGCGATTGCTGGAATTTTCTGACAGGGGGTTGAGCTCGGGCGCCAGGCCTAACAGACGGCGACTGAATCGGTGGACCGGTGTTTCGACGCGTGGTGGCGATTCCGGGCTCGATTGTCGGCTCCGCGAAGGAGTGCCAAGCATGAAGCTTACCCAGCACCTCCACCAGTGTAACGACGTGGGATCGACGAGGACACGGAGAGCGATAGGCAAACACGCTTTATCATTCAGAGAAACTGCCACGTCTTCTTCGTCCCCGCGATGGGCCAAAAACACTCGCGCTGCTTCGTTGCCGTCGCCACTGGCACATACGCGCGGCAATATTGAAGTAGCACATACAAGGCAAAAAAAAAAAAGAAAAAAATTTGTTCCGGATAGACAGCAAGAAAACATTTAAAACCCAGGAGATATTGCAAGATGACCCATAAGACAACGCAATTTGAAATAATTAAAAAATGGTAATAAAGAAACGCCGCAGTTTTTAAGTGTAAAACAATAAATATTTGCGCTAGCCAAACAGTGCATTTGTAATGGCGTGTAGTTAAGAAAAAAGAGAAAACAAAGGACACGTACAGATGTGTAGTAATCAGGACATTAGATACGAGTGAAGAAGATTCTGAAATTCATTAGAGTGTTGCTTTGTTGCAATTTAGAACTGTTCGTGTAAACATAAGGCAACCCATCGCGATGTCGGATATAATATTAGCAAATCAGGCCCGCAACGAGCAAGCAACTGCTTCTTATTTAGTTTTGTCTTCGTGGTAAAAGTGACATGACGATAATTTTCGTGACTTCTCAAAAAAAGGAAGCTTTTCGCTGTAAACGAAACGATTAATTCCACCATGTCCTATTAAATTCACTGTGAGGGGTCGCACGTTTAAAATTATGTATTTTCTTGTGGCGGCCATGTTTCTCGGCATTTCTACAGCGTCTGGAGTTTCCGCAAGGTGCCGACGTCCCTAGTGCATCCGCAGAGTAGCCCGTATTGCGTGGTGCGATAGCGAGCTCCAGATGTCGCATTGTTCCAGGCAACGCCTGATCCGGCGAACATGTTCCGAATCACGCTCCTGAGACGAATGGCGTAACCGAGGCAATATGCTCGGCAGTTTCCAAGGCATCTGGGGAGTAATGCACTAAGCGTTTTGTTCGTAAATGCTCCTTAAGATTGGCTGGATGCCTGGGCAGATTGTACGTCGAAAGAGACTATCGTGTGCAACCGGCTGTGGCACTCTGGCGCAAGCATTTCAAGTGGGACATAAAAACAAAATGTTGCAGGTGTTTGCGTGATCCCCTGTATACTTTGTGCGTGGAAATTCAAGTTATTTCTTGAAGCGCTTCACTGTAAAGTCGCGGTCGTTCCACGAACGCTTCGGACATTTTCGAGAAGTTCTCCTTGAACAGAATCTAAATATAATTGTCAGAAGAAGTGATCATTCACTTCGATCTTTATAACAGTGCAATAAAAAAGGAATGCATACACACGTACGAAGCAGAGCGTTAATGCGTCCCATAGAAGCGGCCTGCCAATGTGTTCAATTACTATTTCTTTTGCTTAACAATTCCGACCAGAGACGGTGTTTAAAGTTGAATTTATTTATTATGCTACCATACGCAGAAAGTGTATGACGACGGTAGGACAGGAGGTAGGCTACCTATGGACAGCTTGGTGAATCAGCAGCTCCTTTTTGAGTAGATTTTGGTAGCGGAAAATAACAGCGTGCAGCACACATATGCTCCATTTCACAAAACTACATATGACTACAAAATTTGGGAAAGGTACAGAATTAGAGCAGAATCGTTACACATACCCAGGAATTTGGGACATCGCTTTTAGTTCACCTTTTTTCACACCACGTGGCGTACGGACCTTCAACGTTCAAAATTCGCGCGATGACGCTTGCCGTAGTCGCGCGAATCGAGAAAACCACAATACATAAAAAAAAGCACGACGACGATATCCGCTACAAGCAGCGAGCGCCAACCTAAATCGACGACTGATACCGCAGCGCATGCAACGAGCGGCCGGTTGGGCTGCTCGACCGTGAATCAGCAGTTCTGTTGCAATGAAAGGACGCTTACATGTGGCTTGGCTGCGCTTGATAAAGACGAACTCTCGAAAGAGCGTGCTGCCCTTCTTCGCATCCCCTGCCTCTTCAATATATTTCGTCCGATTATATTGTTGTTGGCTCCCACGGGTTTCTTAAAAGTTCTAAAGCAAGAACGTCCTTTAGCACTGCTGTTTTTTGTAGTGTGAAAAAACCTAACTTCCAGAAAATAATACAAGCTTGTGAGGCGGTGACGGCGATCGCGGGTTTCAAAATGTGTAGGCAGACGCTTGCCGTCCCTAATTTCAGTTGGTCTCAGCTTTTACAAGACGTCTTGCCGTGTTATATTCGCTGCCCACAGACATTTTCTTTAAAGCTCAATTACCAGCAGAGGTAAAGCAACAATACCTTTGCAAGCACAATATTGTTCAATGATCTTCTTAAAAAGAATCATTTTAATAAAGTCACCTTAGTTTCAACAGCGCCCCTAACAAGCCCTCGCGGCTATGCGCCCGTGTGTCTGAGAAAAACAATAAGGCCGCCTCTGACATACAGCATGTAAAACCGTATTGCCCATGCGTAGTTGGGGTGGTTACGAAATACCCCTCAGCTGTGGTAGGACATACATCGGCCACACTGGTCGATGTTTAAATATCCATTAATGGAACATGAAGCCTCCCTTAGCAATGTATCTGGTTTACACTTGCCTTCGCACTGCAAGTCCTGCGCATGCGCGCCCCAGTTTTTCGAAACCAGGGTGCTTGGGAAAATTCGAAACCAGGTGGCCAGAGAATTGCTGGAGGCTTTTTGCATAAATAAGAAGGGTGTCCAATGTGTTAGTGTGCCTTCCTTGAATTTATATCGCAACGAATTGCACTTTTTAGACAAGTCTTGATAACTCAAAGTAGGTTGTCATTCTGTTAGCGTGATTCTCAATGTGACTCGCCCATGCGCGTGAAGCTACCTGGAATGCAATGTTCTTTCCAATAAAACAGTTTTTAGTTTGGCACCAGTCCTGTCATTTCTTGTCCTCGTTCCTTTGGCCTCCAAATTTTTGTCAGACGATGCACCAACTAGCCCAAGAACGCGTTTTAGTCGATAACTAAAGACGCCGGAAATCACCGACTTAATTATGCTCATGACATGCTACCCAGGCCGCGTTTTCCTCTCCGCTAAGGGTTGGTGAAAGAGGGATGAAACAGATTAGACTGATATAAAGTATATCGTGAAACCCGCCTTCTTGTTTGCCTATGCTGATCTGCAACCCTTCAGGGTGGTCTAGTGAGTAAGGTCTAGTGACTGCTGACCCGCAGGTCGCGGGATCGAATACCGGCCGCGGCGGCCATATTTTCGATGGAGACGAAAACGCTAGAGGCCCGTGTACTTAGATTTAGGTGTATGTTAAAGAACCCCAGGTTGTCGAAATTTCCGGAGCCCTCCACTACGGCGTCTCTCATAATCATATCGGGGTTTTGGGACACTAAACCCCAACAATTATTATTATTATATTATGCTGATCCGTAGAATTGCAGGAGGTCGCGGCTTGAAACCCGGTTCTTGCGGCCAGTTTTATTCTGGACAAAATAGCTTGTTTCTATTTTTACATGGTAAAGTTCGTTAAAAAGTCTCTCGTCAGGACACATTTAATATTTTCATTACGAGTTGAAATCTTTTGCTTATGTTAGCAAGTGACGTGGAAGGTTCTCGAAAAGCCATTTTATGTTTATTCTCTGTGTCGTGCCTTTTTTACCGATAGACAACGCAGGCGTTGTTTCTCAAATAGTGGATTACACTGAAAGTTGTTAAAGGTAAGCTGAGCAACCTTCCACGAATATCTTTTTTTTAGTCAATTAGTTCACTGTTGAGCGTGAAAAAGCGCGCCGAGAGGGGACAGAAAACGAAAAGAAGCACACATACACATCGCTAGTGTGTGTGCAACTCTTACAATAGCGGGGTGTACCCACTATTATAACAGTTGCAAGGCATTGAACTGCCCTGTTACCGTGCTGCCAGAAGGTAAACGTTGCTGTCAACGCAGGCCTTGTCCGCCTCGGTGGAGCAGTATATATGGTGCTCGGCTGCTAACCGGAAGGTCGCGAGTTCGATCCTGGCCGCGGCGGTCGCATTTGATGAGTGCGAAATGCTAGGGGCCTGTGTATTGTGCGATGTTAGTGCACGTTAAAGAACACCGAATGGTCAAGTATTCCGGAGCACTCCACTACGGCGTCTCTCATAATCATATCGTGGTTTTGGGACGTTAAATCCCGGATATTATTAACGCAGGCCTTACCTATACCACTGCGATGGTCTGCAAAGTCTGCAAGCGGAGTTCTTTCCCTGCATTTCGTTACGTACCGTGGGCAATGTACATACTCTGTTTTTCTTACGTGATGAGCCCCACTTTTTTTCTGTGTTGGTTCGTGGCGCTTCTAGAGTGGCCGCATTGAGCTTCTCGCAATGGGAGCTTAACTGAAGCCACGTGCTGCAGTCAATGACGCTGAAATCAGTGTGTTGCAGTGCGCGACTCACATCTCGCAGAAAGTGTGACCCCCTTCTTAAAGACATGGCCTACTTTTTGATTATTTTCATACTTAGACACGATATTCGCCTGCTAAGTGACGGACCGAATTTGTCAGAAATCTTATATGATGAAATTCTTCGGTTTCCTCGCACCACTCATTGCCATCGTCTCAATCGTACAGTAACGCCAATAAACACTAGAGGGTGCTAAGTAATATCATTAATTAAGAGGGCAGTGTTGTATGGCTTGTGATTTTCAAAGCTCCTAGTGACCCGGTGAGCTTGGAAGCGTGGGCTCGTGCCATGCCAAGGAAAGATCGAAAGCGCACGCCTCGTAACTACGTTTGCGAGAAGAACTTCTCGTAGACTAAGGCCTATCATTCGTATAAAAAAAAAAACGCACTGGGCCCCTTATGCATTAGACTAAGACGACTCGAAGGTGAAAGTTTTCTTCTTGCCGTCATTCGATGTGTCTGTTCTGCCCCACCCTCGTGCAAAAGCTTTCTGCAACGTGGTTTTGCACTGCCTCTGTAATTGGCCAACCGATTACAGACGCAGTGCAATGCGACAAGGTCCTGTGATGAAGTCACGTTATGTGACGTCATCATGCCGTCATAATTACGTGATCTTCGGAATGTGTGACGTCATAATAACGTCCCATCGTGATGTCATCACCTGATGATTTTTGTTGACGCCGCCAACGCCGTGGAAGCAATTGGCTGATAAGTGTGACGCTGCTGAGTAGCGAGGTCGCGTGTTCTATTCCCTGCCACGGCGGTCGTATTCCGGCGGGGACGAAATGCAAGAGCACATACTTACTTAGGTCTGCTAGATGCACGTTCTAGACGCCCGGGTGTTTAAACCTATCACAGAATCTCCCACTGCGGCTTGGCGATAATGACAATGGGGTTATGGCACATAAAGACCCTTAAAGTATTATTGTTTACGTAGGCCGCTTGGGGGCAACAAAAATAATGCATGAAAAACAACCTCGTACACACGCGTCATCATTAATGCGGGAGTGTCACGCACAGAGTTCTGCCTAAATTAATATTTTGCATGTCCCATCACAAGCATCTGCTTATCAATAATTCGGAAGTATCCATGTGAATGCGCACATGGATACTTCGGAATTACGCATGTTCTTGCCGCAGGATAAAAAAAAAATCGAGATATAAAGGTCTTGCTTGCTTTATTCGCTAGGCCATCTTCTGGGGCTGCTGTCGCATCCCAAAAGCTACAGCGCAGTGTGTCCGTATTTTGGCGGTGTCTGTATTTTGGCGGTGTACAAGTAAAGAAATGGCTCCACCAGGTCTCTGTATATATATATTTTTTTTGCAGTGAGATTACAAGTTGTGATATCCACAACCCGACTAGACGCTTAATACGAGTGCGGTTTAAACCGATGCACCATGGAGAAAACAATAAAACAGGTTGAATATAAATGCTTCAAGCTTTCATTTCTGGTAATTCAATTTACATAAACCAACACTCTACCAGTTTCACGCCTTAGTAACACTACTACTACTACTACTACTACTACTAATACTAATAATAATAATAATAACAATCAATCAATCATCATCATCAATCATCAATCAATCAATCAATCAATCAATCATCAATCAATCAATCAATCAATCAATGATTTATTTAACGTGCCCAGGAACAACCGTAAGGTCTTTGTGCTGGCGCAAGCAAAAAAAAACAATAAATAAACAATACAATACAGACAGTTTTCAGAAATAAAAAGAGCAAAAACCGTAGACAAGGAGAAATGAACACAAAAGGGGAGGAGTAAAATAAGACAACACGAGAATATTGACGGGGCATAAAAAATTAGATTGCATATATACAACTATGTGGAAAGACTGAGAAGGGAAGACTGTACATTGTGCCACACTATGTCAAAACAGTGCAAAGCTCGGATAAAAACAATGATTGTGGGCTATGAAAAACGTCAAGATCAAGAAAATTAACATTTAGAGACTTTGTATTCTGTGAACGGTAGAGTGTGGGAAGAAGCAGGCGGGTACATTAAACGGTCTGTTCTCTCTGGTTAACTTACGCGGAATTCGAAAATTTTACACAATTGAGAAGTACAGGCAGGATATGATACCATGGACTAGCTTGTAAAGAATAAGAGATCAGAGCGATTTCGTCGGCAGTGAAGTTGATGGCAGTCATAATAATTCAGCAGTATTTGAACGAGATCCAGAGTCTTTTTAGCGAAGCGATGGTTATATATGCTGAGGAATTTTTTCTGGACTCGTTCAATGGTGTTACCGCTGGATTGAGCAAGGCCATTCCATATCATGGACGCATACTCAAGTTGTGGAAGACATATTGCCGGGTACAATTTGTGGAGGGCCATGGGAGACCTGAATTCTCGAGATATTCTACAAACACATCCGAGAGAACGAAGGCCCCGCATAGCAGCCCGCTTAACCTGAGCAGAAAAGTTTAACGCGCTGTCAACAACACCAAGATCACTGATCTCATAAACCTTGCATAGGGACACAGAATTGACAGAGTATTGAAATGACACGCTAGATGTTTTGCGAGTGATAGACATGAATTTTGTCTTCGAGGTATTCAGAGAAAGGTTATTACCGTTGCACCATTCGGAAAAAGAGCGCAAGTCTGACGCAGCAAGCGACAGTCGTTAACTGAATGAATTTCCTTAAAAATCTTGATGTCATCGGCATACATGAGGAAAGAAGAATTACGAATGGCTAAAGAAACATCATTAATGTAAATTAAAATAGGAGTGGGCCTCATACCGACCCTTGAGGGACCCCACTAGTCCCTTTATACAAAGAAGACGTTTGGCCATTTACGGCTACATAACATATCTATTGAGCAGATAGCTCTGCAGGAGATTCACAACTGACAAGTCAACATCAAAGTGCGCAAGTTTAACCATAATCAGTGTGTGGCTGACTACGTCAAAAGCCTTGCTCAGGTCACAGTAAATTACGTCAACCTGTCCTCTCTGAGAAGTAGGTGTGGAGATCTGCGTCATGAAACTAGCAAGATTTGTGGTAGTTGAGCGGCCAGCGAGAAACCATGTTGATTAGGAATCAATGAGTTTTTCACACTAAAAGACAATATGTTGTGAAGAGCCAGCTCGAAGATCTTTGATGTGGCACATAGTAGAGAAATCGGGCGATAATTAGAAGCATCTGTTTTAGAGCCCGACTTAAATACTGGAAAAACACGAGCAGTTTTCCACATGCTAGGAAATGTGGAAGTGTCCAGGCAGTTATTAAATATCGTAGTCAGTACTGGGACAAATATACTACCATAAGCTTTTAGTATGGCGGAGGGGATGCCATCTGGCCCACATGATAAGGATGGTTTAAGCGCTTAATGCATTCGCAGATAAGATTTTCATCCAGCGACAAAGCACTGGATGAGCTAACCTCCTTGGGCTGTGTCTGATATCAGTGCTAGAGTCTGAGGCCTTATAAACGGATTGAGAAATGCGTGGCAAAACAGTCAGCGATGGCATGCACTTCTACAAAGTTAGAAATTGGGCTAGTTGGTTGTGCATGTTGGGAGGGAATTGCGCTACAGTTAACTGGGACTTAACAAAGCTAGAGGACGGACGAACGAACTGTAGCGCAATTCCCTCCCAACATGCACTTCTACCCCATTTGAGTCCAGTAGTCTGAAGGACTCTCCGCTTTTGCTAGACCGTTTACGTACATACTTCCAAAACTCAGCCGGCCTGTCAGAGGCGCTTTTTTCTAAGAATTCAATATACGAAACTATGATCCCGTTTATATAGGCGTTAGAGAGAGTTCGAAGGAAGCTGAACTCTTCCTTCCAGTCGCTGGATGGAGAACATTTAGATTTCCTGTGTGCGTGATCTTTGTGCTTGAGTGCACTGATAAGTTCAAATGAGAACCAGTGGGGATATTTACGTTGTTTAGGTGTATATTGGGGAATAAAGTTACGCATGCTGCTCAGTACAAGCTCCGTAAACCGATCAACCTGGTCATCAACATTTGGTTTGTCAGTAACCTGTGACCACTCAACGGTGGACAAGTGATGATAGAGGCCCGTGTAATCACCTCGCTTGAAGGCAAATCTTGGAGATTGTTTACGTAACTGCTGAAGCTCGTTGTTTCGGCTGATGCGGATAATCTTACGTTAAGTGGTGGGTGGAATTTGTCCGGACGTACAAGAGAGATGTCGGAGCGGGAAACTTCAAGGGGTTGATCGTTTGACACACACAGGTCTAAGACGTTGCCACTGTAATTGACGACTGAGTTATGTTGCAGTAATAATAATGTTGCAGTATGTTGCAGTAATAATAATAATAATAATAATATAATAATAATAATAATAATAATAATAAATAATAATAATAATAATATAATAATAATCAATCAATCAATCAATCAATCAATCAATGATTTATTTCACGTGCCAGGAACACCGTAAGGTCTTTATGCTAGCGCACGCAAAAAAAACAATAAAATACAATAATACAATAAAATACAAAATACAAAATACAATAAAAAACAATACAATACAGACAGTTTTCAGAAATAAAAGAGCAAAAACACGTAGACAAAGAGAAATGAACACAAAAGGGGAGGAGTAAAATAAGACAACACGAGAAATATTGACGGGGCATAAAAAATTAGATTGAATATATACAACTATGTGGAAAGACTGAGAAGGGAAGACTTTGTACATTGTGCCACACTATGTCAAAACAGTGCAAAGCTCGGATAAAAACAATGATTGTGGGCTATGAAAAACGTCAAGATAAACGTCAAGGTAATAATAATAATAATAATAATAATAATAATAATAATAATAATAATAATAATAATAATAATAATAATAATAATAATAATAATAATAATAATTGTTGAGCTTTAACGTCCCGAAACCACGATATGATTATGAGGGACGCCGTCGTGGAGGGCTCCAGAATTATTGACCACCTGAGGCTCTTTAACGTGCGCCTAAACCTAAGGTTTATTTCAGTATTTTTAAATATGGTTCGTCGACGCCCTGATTCCGTAGCGCCTGCGTAACTGCTGATACTAGAGCGAATCAAATGCCTTCTCGTAATCTATGAAGGCTATATATAGGGGTTGGTTATATTCCGCGCATTTCTCTATCGCCTGATTGAAAATGTCAATGTGGTCTATGGTCGAGTAGCCTGTACGGAATCCTGCTTGGTCCTTTGGTTGACTGAATTCTAACGTTCTCCTAATTGTATTAGCTACTATCTTTGTACGTAGCTTGTAGACAACGGACAGTA
Organism: Rhipicephalus sanguineus; assembly: GCF_013339695.2. Classification (NCBI taxonomy): domain Eukaryota; kingdom Metazoa; phylum Arthropoda; class Arachnida; order Ixodida; family Ixodidae; genus Rhipicephalus; species Rhipicephalus sanguineus. Next base: position 116,318,262 of record NC_051176.1, on the reverse strand, counting down.
AGCTGATCGGTCTGCAATTTTTCATGTTCTTGACGTCCCCTTTTTTATGGATTAAGATGATCTTAGTATTCTTCCAAGACTCGGGTACCCTCACCGTTAAGAGACATTTTGTATACAGGGTGGCTAGTTTTATAACACAGTCTGTCCACTCTTTCAACAGATCTGATGTTACATGATCCTCACCAGGGGCTTTGTCTCTTTTTCCCTCCAAGGCATTGTTTATTTTCCATGTCGTTACCGGTGGGATGTCCAATTCCTCTGGGCTACTACTACTTCTTACATTATCTTCCTGGTTGCTCCGGCTAGTGTACAGATCTCCGTAAAACTTCTCAGCTATTTAAGCTATCCTACCCTTGTGTTAGTGCCTTTGGCTTCCTTGCCCCTTAGTACATACATCTGGTTTTTGCCTGTGCCCAGTTTTCTCTTCACCGCTTTGAGGCTTCGTCCGTTCTAGAGATGACTAATAGAAACATGGGAAGAAGTTAGTCACGTGCGAGCCGGGCCGTGTCCCCTGCCCCTAGAGCATAAATTAAATAAAGCAATACAATTGGGCTTCCTAGATGAAGTTCAGAAGCGGTCTATGCGATCGACACTGTCGACCCGCTCAAAGTGAGGTTATGATATTCAAAGAGTACTTCAGAGAGTATAGTCGGCGTTTACTAAAATGAAGTATTCATTGAAGTATAATGTATACTGAAATAAAGTATAGACAGACCGCGTGTGCGTCGCTTGCACCATATATGCATCAAACGATAAGCGTTTAGCACCCTTCGTTCATACTAACTACACTTGTTGGATTTTAGAAACGCTGGTTGTGCTTTCGCGTATTGGCTAGCAGGTGAATGTATACCGCAGATATGTATAGTCGTGAGCAAGGTGACCTGCAACTCTGAAATTACCTTTGAAATAGGCCATAGCGGCTAAACGCAGCGAGCAAGCGCAAAGGTGTTCACGACACCAAATGCTCAAACGGAAATGTGTCTGTGGCGATTCAGTGCGTTACATTTACATTAGTACATTACAAGTATTCGTACATCAAACATTAATTTGGTGTTCGGCTCATATTGATGACAACAGAACGTCTTGGCGGCATATATATATATCTATAGGCACGCGGTGACACACATGCCGTTTAAGTGCTACGTCCGATATACAAACATACGCTCGGTAATACCTACACTGACTGCGTTATTCCTTTCACATTTCATGCGTAGAGACACATGCAGATGCGTTCGGATATGGGAATTGTTTTACGATGTAAGAATATTCAACGTGTTCTTTTCGTTTCGCGCTCCCACGGCGACAACGAGCAGCGGGCGACCGAACGGCTGGCTCGCTCGATGTACACACTTTTTCCATAGTGCTTCACGCTCCCGCGGGGCGTTCTGGGATTGCTTGAAAAAGGTTTATTAGCAAGAATCTCCCAATGCATTCACCCTCTGTCTTTAGGCTATCATCTGATGCTTTGCAATCATATCCCTCAATTAATTTTTCCTATATATCTGCACTTAATTGTTACTTGCCTGTAGCTATCAATTTAATTATTTACTCCTTTAAATTGCAGAAGGGTCTCTTGAAGGGCCAGTTGGTATACCTGTTACTGCGTTGAAAACAGCGCGAACACGGGACGGAGGGTAACAAACAACACAAGCGCTGTTGTTATGTTTTCTTATCATTCGGGCCTTTTTCGCTCTGTTTTCAACGCAGTAACATGTAGCAACTGGCCCTTCAACACAGCCTTCTGCAATTTGTTTCTCTTGTATCAGGCTCTTTCGCACCCAGTGCTTTGTATAACTCATCAATGTACCAGCAATTGTATTGTTTTAAATGCGAAGCATTTCTTAGCGAACACTTGACACTTTGGGCATATCTATCTATCTATCCGCCTACGTCCTCTCTTGATCGCCTCCTTAACTTGGTGTAGACCGAAATTGGCAGGGAAGGGTAAGAAGATTTGACGAATATGACTGTCGGGCATTGACGTGAATAACGTGAAAATCCTGTCGCGTACGTCGTCAAACACTTTCCTCCAGACACGTGTGGCACATACCCGTGTACTACAGGCCATGCGCCACAGGTGATAGATAGTTTATATCTACCCATGAACGGCGAAACAGACATTGAAGGAAAGCTATGATTTTTCAAGGGCTCGTTTATCTTTGTTAGACACAATATTAATGAGAACTAACAGACAATAACGCCAAGGAAAGTACAGGGGGTGTTATCTGTAGTATTTAGAATGTAAATGTGAAGAAAGTAAAGTGGACGAAAAGACGACTTGCCGCCGGTAACGCTTGGCTCAAAGCCATAAAATACAGCATAAAAGTACTCGATGACTGTGAAACCGATTCCCACAATGCGTGAGATCTGCCGAATTTTTTTCCTTAGCCTTTGTCCAGTTTTCGCGCTGTTTTCAAAGCAGTGCTCCTTTAAATCGTGATCTCTCGTAAATGTTTCTTGTGGCACATGTCAGTGATTAATTTCACCTATATTAGACGAATAATTATAATTCGTCTAATATAGGTATTAGACGAATTATAATGATATTTATCGCTGCTAATAATTAACAATATTCTATTTATTTTCCGCCATCGTACTATAACTGCATAGATTCATACTGCCCCGAGCGTTCCTTATCACTTTTGCTGTATTCGGTTTTCGCCCACAAAGACTGTCAGCAACGCTCAGCGCAAACCGCGCCTCATTGTTCGAGAAACTTCGCGATTATTGTAGATCGTTTTGTTAAGATTGCGCGCAAGTCGCGAACACTCGAGCTTATTCTAGAGCTTGCGCGAAAGCCAGCAATAACGCTGGAATATTCAACGGCACATGTATAAATACCGACGCGCTTGTCAGTTGATCGAGGGTCGACGCTCTGTTCGCCGCAATCAGTGTATACCGTGTGTATTGCTGTAAATTACGTTCCGTTTCTCAGCCTCAAGTACGGGCAAATAAAAAGTTTCATCTTGGACACGTCGCCTGCGGTTGTCGTCGACGTCACGACTACGTGACAATATACTATCTATCTTAATTATGTCCTACACTGACAGCTTTCACCCCTACATTTAAAATATGTTGAATTCATCGTCGCCATTCATTAGTATCGTCGCCATTCATTAGCTTTTAGCCCCGGAGGACGTTTCTAATCTGTAACTAGAAGAATAAAATGTTGAAGTATAATGTAGATCAACATTATAGTAAGTCATTCCTAATGTGAATTCTGGGCTAACCTAATTTTGAAAATTCCCGCAGCTTGCACTCAGTCGCGTAAGGCTGGGCTAGAGGGGAGCTGGTCAACACTTGGCTGGTCCTGGCTTGACCAGCCAAGTGTCGACACGTGCATTCACACGCCGATGCACGACGTGTTCACAGGATCACATTGTAAATCACGAGTATAGACTAGGTGTTGATAGGGTTCGATTGGGTATCGCTTGGCAATCGCAACACCAAGTCGGTCACAACACCAGTAAATCAAAACACCAAATTAATCACAAGTACCAATCACAAGTAAATCACAGCACCAAATGAATCTGCTTAAGCAGATTGATTATAATAATTAGTTTAATAGCATTGTAACGGAAAAACAGCGCGAGAAGACAGGGACGAAAGGGGCATACACACAACGCTCGTGTGTGTACCCCTTCCGTCCCTGTATTCATCCGCTGTTTTTTCGTTACAATGCTACCAAACCAACGAGCCCACCCAACTGCAATAGCTTAATAGGTCTTAGTGGCACATTGGAGAATTGGTCTCGATTAACTTGCATCCCAAGTCAGACTCGCCTTAATTATAACTTAATTAGTTTAATTAACCTTTTTAGTTTAATTAGTTTAATTAGTCGAGGCTCGGCCTCGACTAACTTGCATTCGAAGTCAATATAAGCCTAATGAACTAATTAGCATAATGAACGCTATTTAGCCCAGTATTATTTAGTCTTAATTAGCATTTGCCGAGCGTGGCATGACTATGCAACAAGAATCTCAACTCGTGCTAATTATGGTTAATTAGCATTTGAGTAATTATGCCTGGCTAATTAGACTTTGCCCTGCTCAACTAGGCTTAATTAGCATTGGCTATGATTCACTTGGCTTAACTAGGCACATTTATGCTGACCACGCCGACATGATGATGATTGTTTGTGTACATTGCGAGTCAGAGGGTCGGATAACAGCTCTGCTGTAAAAATAAATATTTTAATTTTGCTGCAGAGTGCTTAATTGCCAATTAGCAAAACATTCTAAATGTATTTAGCCTCTCCCTCTATGATTTCATTTGATTCATTACAATGATATCGTCCTATTAATTTATTGACCATCTACCCACACTTGATAATTGCCTACAACGATCACAAATAAACGATAAAATATGTTTCTCTTGCATAAAATTTCATTTGTCACCTTTAATCACTCGGTTCCATAGATTTCCCCCAAAATCATCCCTGACTACTAACCGTCGATCACTACCACTGAAGATAATTGCCTGCTATTATCTATCCCTGATTGTAATTTCATACATTGAATACCGTATACATTTCATGTACGTATGCTTCTATACTGAAAGCCTTCTATTGTGAGCTTAAAATTGATGATTTCATCGTTACAAGTGATGACTTATATGGTCAGGGTGCAAATGTGCATAATGTTGCCGAGTAAACCTTAGTCAGTGTGAATACTTGCGGGTACGTCATTGTCAATTGTGTTAATTATCCATAATAATTAGGCTAAAAGACCCTAATGACGAATTAGCAACTTGAGATTCTTATATCTAATTAAGCTAAAATACCCTTAATCACTAACTAGCAACTTAAGATTCTTATATCTTTCATCCTCTTCGTCTCCCCTCCATGTGATACATCACAACGCGATCCTCCGATTAGTTGATTTTTATTTACCCCTTTCCTATTTAACACTAAGTGTAAGTATTAATAATTCCAGAGTACGATTACCATCTCTTTTATATCTTTTATTAGTAATTAGCTATAACAGTAGCTACTGCTAGTTACAAGCGATAGCCATCTAGTATCAATGGTGTACGTTGCAATACCACCTATACATATATATATGATACATGTCCTTCTGTACTCACCGCTTTCACCAATGAGCTTTAAATAAATGGTAAATTCATTAGTACCTTTGATTACATATACTCAATAGAGGAAAATTCGCATGCGTATTAATGTCTCTTGTTAATTATTACTTGCTTTGAATTACGAGGAACTATTATAGCTTTTGATCATCTGCTCTAATTAACCTACGATTTCTCATTGCTAATTATCAACGGAAGAACGCCACAGTATTCATACCCTAGATATCTTGAGCAGCTTGAAGAAAAACAAACTTGTATAAAAACACTGACATTTTCCCGTGTTTTCGGGCCACCGAAAACACTATGAAGCGCATGCACCCCTATAAGGTGGTTTCGCTGCAATGCACCTTTTTACAAAAGTTCCCGTCGAACCTCGGAAACTTCGCCAACATCAGGCAAACTTCGCAGGTACGAAGACTGAATCGTCTAGATTGGATCACTTTAGTGATTTAAGCAGGTGAGGGCGCATTGTTTTTATATATTTTTTTTAATTCTCTCCTATGGAGTTTCACATAGCACATAAAAATGGTTCTCGAACCCAGGAAGTTTATGGGAATAAAACAAAACTTCTCACACTGTGAGATGATGACTCCCAGATTATATGGACGAAGTGATTTAAGCTTATATTGAGGCGTTGCACTACAATAAATGTTTAAAGGTCGTTTCCCATTCAGTGACGCTTCCACTCAGCAGCCAACGCAACAGATGGCGCTAGTTGTCGATGTCCCGAATTCCTGGACATGTTATCCTGTTTTTCGTTCGCCATGTTATGAAGCGAGGATGAGTTGTCTTGACAACAAAAACATGCAGGTGACACCACAACAGATAAAGAGTCTGGGTAAGCAGACACAACAAATTGACTTTTGAGCTCCTTGACTTCTGAATTGATGTCGCGGTACAACAAACAAAGGACCTGTCCATCAAAGCTGCGTCCTCATTGTTTTACAACACTCGCATTCAGCATGGTATGGGACGCATCGCATGGAAAGCGTTAGAAACAGCGAAGGAAAGAGTTAATTCATTTGAATGTGTTTTTAAGGTAATCTTCGAAAGTTATCCTTTAATATTGTAGTTAGGCGGATGCTGACGACGTAGGCATTGTGCCTGATGTCAATTTGATATGGTGGGTGAAAATTAGTAACTTTCTGTGACGCAAAAGGGACGAAATTTTGGTGGATTCACGTGCCACGATACCCATAATTATTGTGCTGGCTTAACCGCCGAGTTTTAGAGCTAGTGCCAAGTTGCAACTTGTGTGGAAATTTTTATGGCCGCCAGTTCCTTCTACACGAACGCCTTGCAATGGTAATGCATTGAGCGCGGCGACCGGCGCAACCGCGGATTGAAAAGGCGATCTCACCGCACTGCCAGATCTTGCTCGCGCATCAGCATGCCTCTGCCTCTTGCTCTTCTTTGGTCCAGTGAACTATCTAGTCAATTCGGTTGTATGTGTGCCTCATGTGCGGATGAGGGCGATAAATAGTTCATCTGTTATAGGTATATGTTATGTTATGTTGTAGGTAGGGGAGATTATGACGAACTGAAACGTTCGTGGCCGAAAAAAAATCACACACTCCCAAAAAGTGCCGTGTAATTGTCACGAATACCTTTCTTCGAGAATCTGTAATGAAGGCATGCGGTGGAAGATGGGCCTTCGACGTTTTCTGTAAAATTAAACTAACGAAAGGGAAAAAAAAAGTGTTCTAACACATAACATTGGGGGTGGCTTCACAAATGCCTAAATAAATGAAGGAGGCAAAAAAAAAAGAAACGAAAAGCAGAGAGCACGGTGAAAAAAAAGGGAGAATCGGAAGTAAATTGAGAAATGCTTCACCTTGTTCATATATGCAGTAAAGTTCACTTTACTCGGACTCAAACCGATTGAACAGTCCTGCCATACATTGGGGAGGGGGGAAAGAAAAGAACCTTCGCTTTAAGAAAACGATTAAGCGCTGGAAGGCGTAAACCAAAGTAGCATTCTATTTAGGTGTCACTTGTTGTGTCATTGCGTAATTTTATAGGAAACCAAGCCGACTAGAGACACAACTGTATGAAGTACATAGATATGCCTATGAACATAGATACGTATGCCTTTTAAGCGGATTCTTCGTATAAGATAGTCAAAGTTAAATACGGGTAATTTCAATAAAACGCTATGATAGCTACGCGTTGTGTTTGTCATTGTTATTTTTGTGTGTGTGTGTGTCTGCTTCAATCCGTGGCGCCATAATTTCTTCCGAACGTTGGGAATGTCTTGGTCTGTTACTTTTACCCTTTCGTTCGACTTTAGTATTAATTTACCTTGAAAGTACACAAGTAACTACGAGACAACCGTATTCGAGAAGAACTGCGTTTTACTTGATACTTGTAACTTGCATGCAGCGTTTTCAACGCTGATTACACAAACTTCGCATTCAGAGGCTGAAGTCCCGACACAGTAACGGATACCCGTCCGTGTATGCGACGTTGCTGATTCCACACTGCATGCAACTTTGGAAGCTGTATGGAGCTGATAACAGCTCCGCTCGTGCTCTCGGCTGGCAAAACAAAAACAAGACAAGACTGGCTTCCCCATATCACTCGCAATCGGCGGAGTCACGTGAAAGGGCTTCTCTTTATGCAGAAATTCCCACTTGTGAATACGAAATTAGCGTGTTAAGCGCGGGAATACGATAAGGATGCAAGGCGGCAGCATTTAGATGCGTTATCGTTTCACAATCTCTCACAAGGCATTCGTGTTTAATTCCCTTCAAACTTTTCATAAAGCACTATGTGCAAGATTTTCTGAGTTGTTTCCAGGAAGCTTTCATTCAGCTCATTTTCTGCGGGTATCTTTCCGAGAGCAAAGCACTTCAAGATTACCTTTAGGGGTAATGCTGCGTTTATGAGAATTGCACTCTATGTATGACACGTACACGGCAGGTGTTTTGAAGCATTTTTCCCCGATTCGACGATTGAATTCATGTTATTACTTAGCTGCGAATACGATCAGGCTGAGCCTCTTTTCCATTCATATTGTCGACCGTATCCTAGTGATGCACAACTATCGATGGTACTATCGATACTATCGATAGCTGAGTCACTATCGAACTATCGATAGTAAAAATACTATCGATAGCCTATCGATAGTCAAAAATTCGATGGTACTATCGATAGTATAAAATCAACAGCACGAACTCATTGCAGAATAAACTTGGTTCCCCGCGTGCGTGGTACATGGTGGAGCCGGAGGAGCAGGCTGAAGGGCAAGAAAGTTGACATGCTTGTGTTCTTCACCACAGTGCTTTGCTGACACATGATCATAGAGTCAAACTGTTCAGCTCTAGCGGAAAGGAAGGCGTTACCTTTGGTGGAACTGCGCGGCTTCAAATTTATATTGCATTTTATGATTCCAAATTTAAAAAAATAACAAGAACTGAGTTTGTTAGTTGTAAGGTGTAACTGGTTGTGTTTGGATGTGAATTTATTGATGGACATATTCCGCCAAAAGTTGCTCATAAATTAAGCGAAGCTGATAGTAGGCTATCGCAAATATTTTGGCAATGTGGCCAGCCAGAAACAACATCATTATTCCCACCACTATCGATAGTATTGTCACGTGGTTGTGACGGTGAACAATGCTGCAGCAAGACTGGGAAATACGGAGCCCAGAAAATCAAAACTCAAAATACAAGCGATACACGCTGCGCACTGATAGCGGCGAGAACAGTCGTCGGCCGTCGAGTAATCTGATCATCGGTGGAACGCGTCGTCTTTTATACGTCACTGAACCTTCCAGCGTTATCGCTGGTGCTCGCTAAGCTCCCGAATAAATTTGACTATTCGCGTCCGGCGCGTTATCTTAACAGAATAATCTCAAACAATCGTCAAGCTTCTCAAACATTACGGCGCGGTCAAACGGTGCTAGGAGTCTTTGTGGGTGAAACCCGAATACATGAAAACAAAGCAATAAACACGCGTGGCAGTAATATCGCCAGTAATATTAACGATGGTTCTACCGATTGCACTATCGATAGTTTCTCGATAGTAGTACTATCGATAGTTTCTTTACACTATCGATAATTTCATGAAAACTATCGACACTATCGATAGTCAATTTACCGATAGTTCTGCATCACTACTGTATCCTCATCTGCCCGCACTTGCATCTCCGCACTTGCCCGCACTTGCATCCAGTACATCATCTATGCAGATGACACAAGCCTAATCTTTTCAGGTACAAACATAAATCATCTCGTGAATGCTAACTCAACATTATAAAAGATATACATCTGGACTCTCAGTAATTATTTAGTCATAAATTGCTCCAAAACAAAAATCACAGTTTCGCCGCAAGGGCGAAGCAATGAATGCGATAGCAAGAAATTAGAATGTCACACGAAGAACGAGAAGCAGCTCGATACTTGCAGCACGCCGCTGAAGCACAACGAAGGACGCCCGAAAAGAACGTACATGTATACACAGGGCAAGCTTGTTTGTTTGTTTGTTTGTTTGTTTGTTTGTTTGTTTGTTTGTTTGTTTGTTTGTTTGTTTGTCGCCTAAAGGAGACTGGCTAGCGTGAACTAACAACTGTCGCAGTGTTACGTCTTTGTTCTTTAGCAACGCACTAGAAGTGTCGACAATGGAGAATCAGATGCGCTTAGATATTTCTTTTTCTTTTAAACTGCGGCGCGTGGAGTGACCCCCTGCGTCTCCGGCAACACGGGGGCGTCTGATGCAAGGCGTGCCCGGTGCTCTTTATTATTTTTTCCTTCCACATCACGAGTGGGTACAGAAAAGGGCCACTTTGTCGTGCGCGTCTCAAGGGCAGTTGTCAAATTGAAAGAAAATTAGAAGCGTTGCTTCATAGAAAACACGCTTAAGCTCCTCCGAGATTTGCTTGCCACCAGCGGTAAATGGTGCATATAAATAGCTCGCCGTCATTTCGCCGGCGCATGCGTGGGGCATGGTTGAGTTGTCTAATGCAGCGGGCTGGGGGAGCGCGGGGACGATGGCTCGAATCCCCAGCCGGGTGCTTCAGAATTTTTTTCTTCTGCATTTTTTCGTTGTGCTTTTTTATATATATACACATACATATAGATATCCGGGACATCACGGCGACGGCTACGGCAAAAATCGGCCGAGAGTGTCCATATAATTGGTATCACAATAAAAGCTGTTCTTTTTCGATCCAAGTCCCCACTTAAGGAGGTCACTAGTTCCTATAATCTTATGTTAAGAAACAGCAAAATTGAATTATCTTCTACCACTAAATCTTTAGGCGTTTTTTCTCATGATCCATATGAAATAGGGATCAGCATACGGAACTTTTGTACAATAAGATCTGCAAGTGTCCTGGGTGTATTGAGGAAATGTCAGCGTTTATTACCAGTTGCTCAAAAGCTTTTGGTATTTAATGCGCTCTTTACATCGCATCTGCGTTATTGCAACATAATATGGGGTAATGGAACAAAGCAATCCATAAGGAATCTCATTATCCTACAAAAAAAAAGGCTCTAAGTTCTGTTGTAAACATTCCTTTTAACGCGCACACTTCACAAATGTTCGTTAAATATAAAATGATCAAATTAGACCTGCTCTTCGAATACTCCTTATTAATCTCCGTCAGGTATGACATAATTAAAAGTCGCAGTTATATAAGCAGTTTAGCTAATCTGCAACCAAATCCTTCTACGCGGCTAAACCGACACTCTGAACATTGGTATGTTCCGAGGCCACGCACTAACTACGGTTTTGAGGCATTGTGTTATTGTTTGCGAAATACTCTAAATAATTTCAAAATTACTTGTGAAAATGTACGTATTCCACCTAATTCTTCTATTTTAAATATGCTTTGTTAATTATGTCCGTAATAATATTTTCCTTTTCGTAGCACTTTTTTTTTTTCAATGTATAGCATGCGCATTGTTGGTTTGAATTATGTTTAAATTTACTTTGCTTTTGCCGTCGTGTTTGCCACAGTGAATCTGGGACGTGGGGCATTGTCAAGCTGTTTTCATGCAGCTTTTTTTTCCATGTCCCAACCACACACTGTAAAACTGTATGTGGTAAATAAACTAAACTCAACACCTGCACCGTACTGCAGGATCCTGCAAGGGTCATTGGGGAGCACAGAGCACTCACGTTCCTGCCTATCGTATTTAACAATCGTCTGTGAAAATTACACCATGTGCGAATAGCACTTGTGCCCCACATTGTTGCACCGTTTACCTCCACACGTTGTAAATGTCTTACTTTTCCGAATTAGCCTGCCGCTCTTTTTTACTTGGCTTTTATTGTGTAAAAGGGTATTTCTTTCTCATAATTGTCTTCTTACATTAATTTCTTTTTCTTGTGGTAGGTTCAAATATTCTTTTTTTTCTCCCCTAATCTCTTTTCTCGTGCTACCTACACTCCCTAGTACTTGCTTATGAGTGGTTTTATTTATTTATTTATTTATTTATTTATTTATTTATTTTTTTGCTGTATTGACGCGTGTTTTTCAGATTTCAGTATTGATCCTGAGAACGGCAGTGCGGTACCTGTGTACGCTTATTTACCAGAGATCACTATTTTATCGCGAGTCCAACATGCATATGTACGACGTACACAAAGACGTTAACATAAAATGAAATTAATAAACGTTTACTAATATTTACTACGTAATCATTACTAGTAGTGCTCGTAGTAGTAGTGCTAATATAATAGTAGCAGTGCTCGTAGTGTGGTACAAAATACTGTAATCGTGCGCGTCCATCTCCTCTCCCGCTCTCGACTGCGCCGTGTAAGTATGCCATAAAGAAAATACGGCCAAGTCCATGCAAATAAAAAAAACAATTATTGAATAAAGGATACTGTATTACACAAACGCACAATGCGAAATGATCTAGTAAAAAAGGCAAACCACCTGTTCCACGTTGGCCACAGCGGCTGCAAACGCCCCGCGCTACTCAATTCCAAGAGCCATTCACGTAGGCGTGACACGTTCCGCAGCCATGAGCCTGCAATGGCGGTAGCGTTCCTCATGAGCCACAGCAACGTTAAACCAGGTGAACTCCTAAATCCTCGAGTTGAGTGATCGGTGTTGTATTTATAAGTTTTCCTCACTCGGTGCAGACGATGAATTTACCCTTTAGACCCCTTTCTGATGAGGGTAAAAGAGATTACGGCTTCTCCCCGATCTAGTTTTCCGGACGCAAAGAAGAAGACAAAAATAAATAGAGGACGATGATTACACACAAGCCAATGTATCATCCTCTACGCGGTCGCGGATTACTGAGCTCGCATATGCGGGCTTTAAGAGCATTTGTTTTTTTCGACCCAATGTTTTGTTTAAATATCCGCTCGCGTTAGTCGTCAAGGCCAACTCAAGAGTGTAGTTGACACGAAGAGTATTGATGACGACATAGCGGTTTCTAATACAGCTTACATAACATTTAGTTTCGGACATAATTATAACAAAATTACGGGCGTTTGTGCTCGCACCCGATGCGCCATTGATTGACTGTTTACGCGCGTGTCAGTCAAATACAAGTTTGTGGACGAAGATTACGTAGTTCTGGTGGCTGATGCGGGTTGTACAGAAAAAAAAAACACAACAGTGTATACGCCGCACGCAATGGTTTCTTCTCTTTTACGTTGCTTTTAGAACTTCAATGGTTCGCCTGTGTTGTGAAATCTGCACTGTGTCTTCGTGGCCGTTTTTGTCAGATTAAACCACTCTGGCACCCTTTCGTACTGTCGTTTTGTTAATTCTCGCGCAATGACCTGAGAGTGATAAAATTCAGTAGAAAAAAATAATGAAAATTTCATTGTATTTATGTAAACTTTCAGTAAGAATGCAGTAACAACACATGACAGTGATTCCCCAAGAGTTTTGCATAAAGGTGCCACTTTGTATTGCAAAAACTGGAGGAAACGCGGGGATGTCAACCAGTCAGCTGCCTGAATTGCCACTCTGCATAGTGCAAGGGAAAAAACTGAAATAAAAAGAGGAACAGGACTGAAACCTGGGCTAGTTGGTTGTAGGTTATGATGGACCGGCAGCGCAACCACACATAGACAAAGAAAAGAAAGTACGGGAAAAACAGCGCTGACTCACAATTAAATTTTTACTTCAGAAGCGACAGTTATAAGAGACAAACCCCGTATATTCATTTTTAACGAGGGTATGCTCATTTGGCTTCACATGTTAACATATGTGGATGCGCACCGAAATTCAATAAGGTAATTATTTTGAAGAGAACCAGTTTGTTAGAGAGTTAAGCAAGGCGTACTACATCAGGAAACAATGTGGTTCATGTGTCAGTGAACCATCGGTAATGTTGCATGATTGCGAGTACGAATTTTTAGACCAGTACATGTGACTTTGACCTACATTGTTTTTTGTGTTCGTTTGGTTTTTTGTTTGTACGCAATGATTTCTGCTTTCCTTCAGTCTGCGCATGATGGAAACATACGGGGGTTTTTCTTTTATAATTGTTGTTTCTGAAATAACAATTTAGTTGCGAGTAAGCGCTGTGTTCTCATGTTCCTTCTTTTTTCTGTTCGTGTGTGATTGAGCTGCCGGTCCATCATGAACAAGAGGAACGTATGATGAAAGTGATAACTGCTCTCGCATGAATACACAGCAAACGTATACCGACAGTCCTCCACCCGGACCGGTGTAGTTCGCATTAATTGTTCCAAGGCAAATATAGTTTAAGGTTCCATGTAACTCGGTTAATTAACCGGACGCCTTAGCGTTCGGTTGAATTTCCACAGTATGTGGGGCTCTCGTTTTTTTAAGGCGGATATCCTCGCTGCCTACAATGTTACACCATGACGCCATTACACCCCCGCGTATACGAGGTGCTCTAAAGGATTTGTAATATGACCTCTGGTGTCGCCATGAATGGAGCGTCCTTTGAGGTCATGGCTACCCGAGCGCCACCACGTACGCTTGCTCAGAACTAGGTTTATCAAATATGTAGGCTTGAGTATTTCAAGAGGGACACTAAGGAAATCAACAGTACCTTGGCATGGTATAATGGAAAAATTTTCCAAGTTTCATGATCATATACCGGTTCTCCTTATTCACATAATCAGTTTTTTTTTGTTAATTTTTTGTCCACAATCGGCCCTGCATATAACAAAGACAGGAAAGCTAGAAAACGCTACCCCAATCAATGTAAATCTGCTCTTAACAGTTACGGTATAAAAGTTATCCCAGGACACTTCCGCCTGCAGCAGACAGATCTGGAAGCTGCGACTGATGTGACTGCGAATAAAAGTGAGCAATCAGCTGGCCAGTTGGCTTAAAAGTTATCACATTAGCTACTTATGCGTAGATGTGCTGCTGTGAAGAAATTCAGGGCAGAAAATTCAGGAACATGTGAGCTCTACTTGCAACCACCCCATGTTATCTTCGCTGATCGCGCTGTTAAATTGTGTGCGTTTTTCTAGAAGGCTCACTTTCTGTTGTATATAAAACTAAAGAGTGCCAGTTGTCTCGCAAATTTTCTTCTAAAATACTCTACGCCCGTACCCAATTGGATGTGATATTGATCCAACAACATGTTTTTCTGCATAAACTGAGCCAAATCAAACAACGAACTCTGAGTACAGGTCTCATCTTATCACTATTGAGAAAAAAGGCCTCTTATTCTAAAAATCTTTGTCAAAGTCTGGCAGTTAATTCTGGGGGCAGAATTCACAAGGTTCCTCTTTCGTAACCGATATGTGCATTTCGCTGGTGTCCTTCTCTAATGATATGTCGAGCGTCAAAATATCTTCAAGGCTTTTACTTCGGGGCAATTCTTGCGTAAGGTTTTTTTTTTTAAATACTGGCTTTGATGCTGGACGTATAAATATATTAGCGTAGGCGACCACTCAATGGCAAATATTACTTTAATAGAGGGCTTTGTGAACTCGGCCTCCGCGTCCATGTTTGCCATGTTAATAGAGGGCTTTGTGAACTCGGCCTCCGCGTCCATGTTTGCCAAACGCTTTTACGCTAATGTTGCTGGAAAGACGATAGTTCAACCAATCTCGATGATGAATGCATGAGTCACGTATGCTATGCCATAAAGTTCGGCATTTCTGTGATGTACACCAACAGCACTCATAGAAGTGAGTAAGACGCGAGGAAATTGTGAAACGAGATAGGAAAAAAGAATGAAAAATGCGGACGTGCTGCAGAGAAGTATGTATATAGTAATTGTTCTAAAGCAGGGGTCGGCAGCCTTTTGAGGCGGAGGGCCAAGTTGCGTGAAGCCGTCACGGCGGGGGCCGCACAATAAAGGGGGGTGCTTTGCAGGCAAAGAGAAAGCACTCCGCGAATTGACAATACTCTACAAAACTGGGATGGGAATCATAATTATTTGCAGCACGTATGTCACAAGGTTGCAATTAGCAAGCATAGGTTCTAAGAAAAAAACAAATAAAAAACCCTCTTTCAATGGGACTTTTGGCGCTGAACACTGTTAACCAACTCGCAAACATCGACATCAAGAAAGTCTGTTCGCAGATGTACCTACTGCCGTACACTGTTATCATGGCTGCTTCTAGTTTCTTGAACTCGGAAATTTTGAGTCTGTGAGACCAGCGTAAAACTTCACTTTGTCTTTCGCATCAGATGCGTTTTTGAACTCTCGTCTCTCTACAGATCAACCAGTTCCAATCGGCACATATTATTACAATCGGTGCATAAGAATCGGATGGTCCTCGAATGTTTTTAAAAATGTTTTAATGAACCTAAATTCAAACTCCCTTTTTAAACCCCGTAATATTTGACGGAGTGTTTTTGTGGGAAGCATATCTCCCGAAAAACTTTTGCAACAAGGGAAGTGACAAAGATTAGACTCACTAGCCTTCTGTCAGAAAAGGTTGAGTTTCAGCTCAAGAGCCTTAACGTCTGCGAGCTAGCCGGAAATGAATTTCCCTTTTACTTGGATGCAAGTCCTTCCCTGGCCTAGTATTTCCACAAAGAATATTTCTTCACCTTTTTTTTTTGGACCTGCGCGAAGGAAGGAAGTGAAGATGTTATCTGGAGATAGTGTGAAGACATGGGGGCAATGCCAAGTCGTTAGCGATCTTTCTTTGTTCCTATCTCACACCACTTGAGGCCAAAACTGCCATGTCGGCCTTCCGGTAGGAAGTGACAAGGGGAGGGGGTCATTTATGACGTGTCGCGGGCTGCGTAATACTGCCTTGCGGGCCCCATGCGGCCCGAGGACAACAGGTTGCCGACCCCTGTTGTAAAGAAATGCCCTCATAATAACAGAAACTCGTTCTAAAACTGTGTGCTGCCGGTAGACAAGAGTATGCAAATTGGTGTTTTCTATTTTAGCGGTAAAATAGGAGGGAAATTTTTTTTCTCATTCCCGCGTGCTGTGAAAAAAAAAGGCAGTGTTCTAGTGGGGCAATTTTCCCAAATACACCACTATTCTTTCGCAGTGGTCAGCTGCTATTGCTGAGGGCATGTCCACCGTAAAGACATGGTCACGAGTTTTCTCTTTCGAATAATTTTTTTTGCACAAAATGTATTTGGTCACAAGGACCCGTGTTCACACAACGTTATCACGTTGTAATTATTTCTAACAGAAAATTACGATGTTCGGGATCTTATAGGTATTCGTCGTACAGACGCTTTTGCTATGCCGCACGAGCAGCGATAATAAAATTATTCATTTGGCACAGAGTAAAGCGACTATTTGAATAGCTATAAAGCGACTATTTGAATAGCACCGCCTGCTACAATTCGTGCCTGTACACAGACGCAAACACGGACGAGGTCCGGCGAGAGATTGTTATTTATGCTGCCAGTAATCGCCCGCTCCCATATGCCAGGGAGACTGCGAGGAAAGCCTCGATGGCGAAGGCCTCATCCGTTGAAAGAAGCACTGATCTGAAAAGAACGGGCAGCCTCTTTGCAAGAATATAGTACACAGAAAGCTCTCGAAAAATAAAAAAAAATCCGGCATAGGAATCGTTCTGCATACGCCCAGCGGGAACTTCGCTTAGTTCCTTTTTTTCTCCTCTGATCTTTGCCATTGCGCTTTCCAGTCTAGAACGGGTATGCAAAGTGTTGCGAGTCAAGCAGACGCCCTCCGCAACCCATATGTTGGCGTAGTATGCGCGAAAGGAGTGCACGGGCCACTCATCAGCCTGCCGGCAATCTTGTGAATCGGTAACTGCTCAGCGAAATGTCGCCGTGGCTTCATTTCCCATTCACTAAATCACCAGCAGGCCGCGCGCGCATAGCAAGTGGGTGGTGCGCTCGTTGCGGAGAAGCTAGCCACCGGGGTGGCCTGGGGCGAAGCAATTTGAGGGGAACACATCTGTCAAAGTATGTAAACGACACGTCGGTGCTGCACCGATGCTCCCTTTTGAGACACAGGAGCCGGCAGCAAGCTGTTGAGGCCGCTTAGGTGTGCGTTCATGCAATGCAGGGATGGGCCATCAGAAACCTATCTCACGCGTTTGCACGGAGGCCCGCTTGCACGGTTAAGTGCTGTAGCTCGCTAGGACCATCCTCGAGGCACGGTCGCGTTGGGGAGTGCGGGAAGGAGAGCTGCAATATGCGCGAGGAAGTTGGATGCCCTCTAATTACCAATTCTGTCGCACCAGTAGCGCACCTGCTCCTGAAGCAAAAAGGGGACGTCGAGTTTTGCAGGTTTTCTTGGACATCAAAAGCATGGAACGTAGACAGAAATTCAAAAACGATAGCTAGTAAAGCGTTGTGCGACCTTTTATCTCCGCGAAAAAAAGAAACAGGTGCCCCAAATTTCGGTTGCCTTTGCAGAATCGCTCCTTCAGGTATACCATCCGTACATCACGTGTACGTAGGTTTCTTGTGAATGCCCTTGTCGTCTCAAATTAAGTAAGGTTTTCAAGATAGGTCGAGAATTTCTACTGCTGCCTTCTTTCAGACACGATGCAGTTTTTCTTGCGAAAATTTCTCGGCGTTAGATATCTCAATCATCAGATGCATTTGACACAACACTCGTGAGACTAATGGTCACCTAAATGAACTTTTAAAATTCAAGTAGCATTCTAACTTTCTGTGGAAGATTTGCGCTCAAGGCGACAATCTCAGTCTAGTGTGTTGAAATGAGGATATTTGCTCCGTTAACATGACGACTGGAAGCCCTGCCTCCCCTGCTATCTAGATTTAATGATCGTTTAATTTGGATAGTCAGTAAACAGTACCGTTATTTTACAAACTTGTGAGATCGCACTCGAGTTTTTTGCGAATTATTATTATGTTTTCTTAGTTTTATTGCTTAACAAGGCTGACGCCTCGCTTTACGGTGAGGTGACACTGACGGCACCCCTTGAGTCCTGGGTCAAGCTAACGGGAGACACTTGACTCCTCATTGTTAATCGCATCTGAAGCTTCGATTCACAGCTACAATTTAATTGCCTTGCCGTCGTATACAATTTCTCGGTGCATGTTGCAAGCTTGTTTATAGGCTACAATTAATTTGTTATTATTTTATATTTTTCTATTAAAACTGAATTATATTATATTGTTCTACCAGAATATGACCGGGACACAAAGAGTACATGGAAGAAGTATATTGCGCAAACTTCCTATGCAGAAGTTGTTCACGTGCCTACATACAGTTGTAGCTCAGGATAGGCTTTCTGTAAAAAAGTGTACTTAGTGGACTTTCAAGGAATAGGCTGGCACAACTCATGCACTCTTGTGCTGTTAGAAGCGTGAATACTACGAAAAAAAAGTAGACTTTTTTTCTTGATTTCTTATCTCTCTCTCTCTCTCTCTCTCGTATATATATATATATATATATATATATATATATATATATATATATATATATATATAATATATAATATATATATATATATGAATTTGTACCCTTGTGCCAGGGCGCCCGTGGCCGAACCTCTTTATAAGAACCCGCCTGCCTGTTGCATATTATATATATATATATATAATATATATATATATATATATATAATATATATATATATATATATATATATATATATATATATATATATATATATATACCACAACTGAGCTGACTGCAACCCCGTTTCCCTGCCGGCAAATGGCAAAGTGAGTTAGTCGATTTTATCATAACGAGGCAGGCAACCTTCAGTAACACGAAATTGGCGGAGCACCAAGTATTCGGGTCAAGAAATGTCTCTCACACGAACCAATTTTCTTGATCAAGTCATGACCTCTGAGGAGACTGAGGCAACAAAACCAGTACTTTCGCGGTAGGATGCGGCGGGAATAAACTTAAGTGCCGGCGTTAGGAAAGTAAAGGCACTCTGAATTGTGCACCGCTAGGCATTCTACCCACTATAGTCATTACACATTTCGCTACGGTTGCGTGATTTTTTTTCAACGCGCACTGAGAAGACGTAAACGAAGAAAACACTGATATAAGAAGTTGTAAAATGCTAATACAAACAAGAAATCAAAAGTACCTCTTTGTACTACCGCTACTATACACTTCTGTGAACCGCTCAAGTTACCTCTCGTGTTTTTTTAGTGATGTGATTGCATAACGTCTCTTTCATACTCCAGTAATAAAAATGAGCATTACGACTACGTTTTAGAGTGCTACAGTGACTCGTTTTTATTGCCCCCTGCTTTGAGCTTTGACACAGGTTTTATTTCCCGTCCCCAACTCCTGATGACAGCGAGCGATTGCGTAAATCGTTGCCCGAAATATGCGGCTCTGCTGAAAGTTGAGCTAAAACATCTGCAAGCCTGAACTTTCTTTCTCGTCATATATATAATGTTGGGTATTGCGCTATTTGCGAGTACATGGCGCCCAGAAAGGTAGCGAAGGGTTATATAGAAGGGAGAACGTGAAGGGGGAGTGCGTGGGCTGTTAACACTCGGTAGACGGGTGATGAAGGTTGCCTGTGCACCCGCTTCGGTTTCTGAGCCCAAGCATTCTGGATTCCCGCGGGAATAATTAGGCTATCGCGGGTACTCATCCCCACATTTTGCCTCGAGGAATAATCGCACCAAAAAAAAAAAAAAGAGAGAAAGAAGGCGTCAAAACTGTTTGCGCGAGTGTTGAAAATCAAGATGGGAGTCGGCAGATCGTAACTCACTCCAGAATAAAAGTTGAACAAAGAGGGTTAAGGCGGAGTCTATAGGAGGCTTCTGAAAACTCCCAATAAAAAAACAAAAATGACAAAAAAAGCTGGTGTATTTTGCACTGGGTGCGAGTTAAAGTAGCCCGATGTTGTCAAGATCAAACCGCAGCCTTAGAACGTGTCGAAGGCGTCCCTCATAAGGAACGATGCACTTGCTGCATGTATGTGTGCATGTATACATGTATGAACGATCGTGAAATTTCCGCTAACCACAGATGATCCACTCTATCTATAGAGCAGAGGATGATTGCTGCGCGAAATGCTACGTAGAGGTGTGGCGTCCCCGCTTCCGCAGAACGAAAGCGGGCATAAGAGGGAGATCATACCAGATAGTGTAGCGGATAGCATCGAGACCGGTGGACACTCATCAAACGCAGCATAGGTCTGAAGTTCGTGTGAAGAAAATTTGAGGCAGCCACAGTAATATTGTTTCCAGTTTTGGCGATGTTTGGCCGTCTAACTTGAAGTTCCCGACTACACATTGCTTACGCAAAAGACGCATTTTTTAGACCAGAAGTCACTGCCAGGACAAGTCAGTTTAGCTCTCTTCCTTTCGATACAACAACCGAGAAACTCGTGAAGTAAACTGCGAGCGGTTGCGTCCCTCTGTGGTGGGCATACTGTTATGTGCGCGCTGTTCAGGCATGTGCACAGTAAAATATTGTGAACATGGCGGATGTCTGTCTATCAGGTTACAATATGAGGCAAATTTCGCGCTTGGCAAATTTCCGCACTAGTCAATGCTATTAAACTTACCAGGTGCCACAGGCTGGGCATTTCGTTCTTCTCTCTTCTATCACCCAGAAAAAAAAAATGTCTATAATTTCTTGAGTAAAACCCAAAATACCAGTCTACATTTATTCTGGAGCACCCCGTGGAAGAAGAAAGCCTTTTATCGCAGTGCTCACCTATAGCCTCTCACATGAACCTGTTATCAGTCTTGATGAAGGGGTGTCCACAATGATGTTTGATTTTAGGTCCTACCAGGGACGTAGCCGGGGGGGGGGGGGGGGGGGTTGGGGGTTGAAACCCCCCGAAATTTTTTTTATTTTGCATGTGCATATATACACGCACACATACAAACACACGCACGAACATACAAAAAGGATGGTTGGACCCCCCCCCCCCCCCCCGGAAAAAAAATTCTGGCTACGCTTCTGGTTCCTACCACATTCACCAAAGAAAACTTCGAGCGCAGAAGCAACGCTAAAGGGGCAAAAAGAAAGGTACGGAAGCATAAACGTAGCGCCGGAGATGTGGTGTCCCACCAACCACGCCGATGTTCCGCTGCGGTGCATGGTTGAATTCAGAAGCGTCTCTCTTCTATATCCCCTCTCCTACTTTTTCGTCTCTTTTCTACGTATACACCCTTTCACGAAGACGCTGATAAACGAGCCGTGCGCGTGGATCGATCATCGCTGTACCACATAAGCCTGGCGGAAATGTTCGCTAAGAGCAAGTTACGGTCACGGATCCCTGACGGTCGCGACTGTGGCCCGAAAAAATGCATTCGAGATGACAAAGCTGCACGCGGTTGGAACGAGAAAGAGAAGAAACGAAGAAGGCGCAAGCGAAAGGGCAACCAGAGCGAAAAAGCAGCAGGTTTCTATAAAGTGGCGCACATTGACTCCTGCCCGCACGTTTCTGACGCGCGAAAAAATGCGGGCGCAGCTACAAAATGTACCTGCAGGTGCTTGCGACGCGGAGAAATCTCTATAAGCCTAATCGCACTGCCACATGGCAATCGTAAATCCGGGATTTTGCGGGACGTGGGCATATGTATTAATTACCGTCACACCACCACCTTTGCACGCACGCACGCACGCACGCACCCACACACCACACACACACACACACACACCACACACACACACACACACACACACACACACACACACACACACACACACACACACACACACACACACACACACACACACACACACACACACACACACACACACACACACAGCAAATCAAGGTCTTCGAAACTGTTTGTAACTAAAAATAACAGCTAAGCTGTGTTTCTTCTCTTCCCTAAGTAAGTTTCGATTCTGGTGTATTACGTGGGAAATTCAGGTTATCAGTATTCGAATATTGGCCCGGATGTCGCTATAGCTGCTTATGGCCGGGGCACTATAGAGTTACTGTATATGATCCCTTAAGGGATCAATATAGTCACTCTAGGGCGCCGTAGGGCGCTCACAGTTCAGCGCTCAGCGCAGTTCGCCTAATATCCGTGCTAGGATTTCTTTTTTCTTTCGGAAAATTCCGAGCCGAAATTTTGGAGGTGAGGGAACCTTGGCGATGCCCAAATAACCTTATTCGCAGTTAGCAGATCAATTGATTTCATCTAGTCAATAAATAGCTGGCAGATCCAACGAAGTGTTCGAATCTAACTGGCGCGAAACTTTTTTTTTAACGTACGTGCATCTGTTTGTATATGTCTAAGCTCATATGTACATGCTTGTGTGTTTATAGTTTATTCGTCTTATACAAATGATATGCAAATACGCATGAGTTCATTTGCACCAATTCCATGCAATGTCACTTGCACGGCCCCATATAGTGTGCTGCGAAGGTCAAACGTAGCATCGGTATGGCAGACTCATCTACATGCGACTCCTGCGGTACCGAAGAGACAATCGAACACGTCCTGTGCAGCTACGCTCGCTATGGCGCCCAGCGATGCCCGCTCGGGATAATTTTGGACCACCTGCACTCCAGACTATTTTCTGTAGACAAGATTCTCGGACCTTGGACATGTGCTTCGAGAGCGCACAAGGCAACTAAAGCGCTACTGAAGTACCTGAAAGCAAGAAATCTGAGCGACCGCCTGTAGACTGGATGTGCTCCCCCGAGTGTGCTCGTGATTGTGTCCATCCCTCTTCTCTGTCTCTCTCTCTCTCTCTTCGTCCCCTTATCCCTCTCCCCCAGTGCAGGGTAGCAAACCGGAAGTGCGTCTGGCTAGCCTCCCTGCCTTTCCTTGGATCTCTCTCTCTCAAACGTAGCACCATTGAAGTTGAACATTGCAATTCAAAAGGAACCCATAAATTTATAAAATCTTGCAACACGTCTTTGAAAGGCATGTCTTGAAAAAGAATTGAGTATGTGGGTCCACTGTTTCCAATACGCCTGCACAAGTAAAATGTAAAATCATGTTTTGAGAAGATGTAAATAGAAAAGACAACCTTATGTGTGTTCCTGGTATCTGTGATCGCTTACTAGGATAGTCGAAGTGTTCCATGCCTCAAGCTCTCCACAGAAACTAATGTATATAATAGGACTCATCAGCGAAGAGATCGCCAAAATAATTGGGTTTGTGTACGTCGCCCGTTCACAGGACTGTGACTGAATATTTGGAAAGGAAAAAGAAAAACCTTTGTGCCAGTATTATGTCGAAGCGTGTGACATTTGAGCAAAAGAGATGAAAAAATCGTGGCAGAAATTTGGGGCAATTATTGTAGCGCAAGACACTGGGGAAATATTTATAGGTCGAAACACCGACGCCTGTAGACAGCTGGTGTGGCCGCTGCTGACAAGGCGAAACCATTCACTAGGTAGACGAACTGAAAGCTCTGTCGTTACATTTATACCGTGGACAGATAATTATCGGATCGCGGGACACCAATTTTAGGCAGTGCAATACTTCAGATGAGACATACGGAAGGCCACGCTATGGTAAGAGACCTGCCCAGAAAGCGCTCCGAACCACAAACTCAGGGAACGCAGGCATAGAGAGGCTTACTGCCTTACAAAAATTGTGCGCTTTATTACGCACGTTTGTTACGCTGACAGTATTCAGGCATGGTTTACCCTCTCACATTGTAGTTGTGCAGAGGACAGAATCAGCAGCCAGCACACCGTCGTCGTAGTTCAGATAGGGCTATATAAACTGTTTCAAGTTCATATTTTCCTATTATGATTAACTGCTGCACATATATTAATGATTTACGTCCTCTGATGTTCATTACATATGTCCGACAGTGTACTCGTACATTACATGCATAATTTAAGATTGCACAATTAGTTTGCTAAATTTAAAGGAAATAGCAGGTTTTAAGAGGCAGGCCGAAAAACTGGCGCGAACTTGCGAGACTCGGCGAGACTTAACAGCACTTGGTGAGGCGTCCCCAGATTCTGTGTAGAGGTTCCTATGAAACACTTCTCGTTAGAAAAAACTGCGCAGATTGAAAACACCAGACAATTTTCAACGATAAATTGTTGCTGAGATAAGGGTACCAATATGGGCTAGTTGGTTCATCGTAAACTGGCTAGTAGCATAGCGCGGGAAGACACAAGGACAAAGAAGTACGTGAGGAACACAAGCGCTAACTTTCAACAACGAAAATTTTATTTTCAGGATCGGTCATATATACGCACATGAAATCACGCGACCGTAGTGAGATATTTTCGTTTACAACTGATAGCACATGAAAATGGCGTTCAATCTTATCCTTCATACAGCAGTTTAAACATGGCAACCAACCTTAACTACAGGGCATGCGTAAATATTCAATTTCTTTGGTGCAAAATGACAGTGACACCTTGCTGATACAATGGTCGCCATCAGAAAGGATGCGATCTGTCTCTATTATCAGTCCTACAGGCTCCGATTTACTTCTTGAAAGAATGGCAGCATTCTCTAGTATACCGGGTGCCATGCACACGTTTCGCAGTGAAATGCAAAAAAACCGTCACCTGACTCACTTTTCACTTTATTTCGGTGTCTCCTCAACCGGTCGTTAATGCATCTTCCAGTCTTGCCTATGTAACAATTGCCGCACGAGAGGGGAATGCGATAAACAACGCCAACAGCGCATGGAACAAACTGATCCCTGTGTTTCTTATCACATACCGACCGGGTAGTCATTACCGGATTAGTAGCTCTACATAGGGTGCTCAACTTGTTCGGAGCTGAAAAGACCACGTTTATGTTTTCTCGGCCTCCTATTTTCTTCAAACTGTGAGATAACTGATGTATGTAAGGTATCGCAGCAGTTCTCTTGGGTTCACGCCCGTTACCTTCACCGTTTGTCGAGGGCCATCTGTTCGAGCGCTCCTGCTTTAGCAACTTTTCCGCTGCTGAGACTAGCACATGTTTAGGATAGCCGGCGTCTTCCAGACGTGTCACCTGTTGATGAAAACTTGCCTTCATTAGGTGAGGGCACGACTTTTTGAGGGCATTTTTGAAGCATAGTTTAGTTATGCCCCTCTTCATAACTGTTCGCGAGTGTTTAAAACCTCTTGACGTGACTTTTGAAATGTCAGTCGATGATTCACTACGTTTTCTTGATGTTCACCTCATGTTCACCGACAATCTGACCTGCTGGTCCTACAGCCCAAGAGCCAACAAACCTCTTCTCCAGTGTCATTCGGCTCATTCCAAGCGGTGAAGAGGGGCATAACATGTGGAAGTGCGCGAAATGACTTAGGCAAGTTCACTGAGCGAATCTTTAGCTTTTGGGGCAGACCTTATATTGCCACGCTTTTCTTATTTTGATGTATTCGGATTTCACCCGCAAAGACGATTAGCAACGCTCGGCGCAGACCACGCTAGAATATTTGAAAATCTTCGCGATTGTGGGACTGAGCCGGGTGCGCGACCCAGTCGCGTTCCGCAGGACCTAATAAAGTTGTTTTCAATTCAATCTTCGCGATTGTTTGAGATCATTCTGCTAAGATTGCGTGCAGGATGCGAATAGTCTAGTTTCTTCGACAGCTTACGCGGCCACCAGCGATAACGCTGGCATCTTCGATAGCACATGTATGAAAGCCGACGCGCTTTACCGTTGGGCAGTTCACTCGACGGCCAACGCTGTTCTCGGCGCTTTCTGTGTACAGCTGAATTGCTTGTACTTGCTTCTTTCATTTTACGGGCGCAAGTTCGCCCAAATAAAGAGTTTCGTGTTGAACACGCCAACTGCTGTCTTCGCCAACGTCACGGCGATGTGACAATATAGGGGTTTTCAAATGAAAAAGTACGAAACGATACTGCGGGTATAAATGAAGACTTTATTGAAAGTATACACTATGTTCCTGATCACAACGATCCCATTGATGAACGAGCCGAATGATTCCTTGTTCCCAGAATTCCCGTGGTCGTGACGAGACCCAGTCCTTCACAGCGTCCTTGAGTTTGTCGTCCTAGTTGAAGCACTTCCCTTTCATGTGTTTTTTTCAGTGGACCAAACACATGGAAACTCCAGGCGATGAATGGTGGTCGGTTTAACCCCTTCCGCTGTCAGAAATCGGATAACACCCCGCTGTTCCCCAATCGCCCAATTTCGCATTGTGAGCGCCATCCTGTCTTCACACGCACTGCCGCGTCAGTTGGACGGCGCTCAATATAAGAGGTTCTGCTTTCTACTGCGCATGCGGGCGCCCCCGCATGCTCCGATCCACGGCAGAGACTCTAATGTCATCCCTAGATGTCCCGCTACATTATCCCATAGAGGCATAGACATCTATGTAAATGGTCATGTTGTTACGACGTTTCGTGCCTTTTCATCTGAACACCCCTTGTATGATGACCACACTCTCAATGAAATGAATCATATGTTCGCACCTAGATCCTCTTGCCCCTGACTGACGTGCGCATCTGCATAATACAGAGGAAAAAGACTAATACGTGACTTTAGGCGCACTGTAAAAAAACAAACGTGAGCATATCACCCGAAACATTCATCAAGATCTTAGAATGAGCGGCGCAATTTCGCAGCTTACACTTGGGATATATGCGAATGTATGGCATATTCTTCGTTTCATTTTTTTTTAAATTTTGCAGCAATCGCATCCCAGCTATTCAAATTAATTTCAGAAGACTGAGATAAATGAGAGGGATTGTGGCTCACCGGCATAGAGCGGCCGTTCGTTCCTTTATCCTTGGGACTATGCGCCGCAACATAGATCAGCCTGCGGCAGCTGTACCTGACGTATTGTATATATCTTCCGTACGCAGAGTACACGTAGCCAATGTATGGCACACTTTTGCCTATTCGGCTCATTTTCCTTCGTTCGTGAAAGAGCCTATAGTTACAGGAGTACTCATCGCGAAAGTTTTGAGCCTTGCTATGATGAAACGGTGCATTTGTTACTTAAAAATTGCGAATAGAAGGCATATGATACGCCTGGAGTTAATTAATTTTGTCGGAAAAATGACACACCCTTCTTAAAATTACCGAAAAATTGCTTAATTTTCACAGCGCTCCTTCACATTCTACTAAGCTGGAACTTCATCCGTACGTCACCCTCGAGACGTCCAAGAACACCTCCAAGTTTATTTTTATTTATGACACGCACAAACACGCGCGCGCTTGCGCGCACGCACGCATGCACGCACACAAGCGTGCGCACGCACGGAGAGAGAAGGGAGAAAAGTTCTCCATGTGGCACAGAGCACAAGAAGCCGCTGTTTCGGTAAAACAAGCGAAAGAGATAGAGAAAATATTCGAGCATAGGAAGGGCATGAAGACCAACAAGACAAGCGCCCGATTAGCTACCCTACATTGCGGTGAGAAAATTGGGACTATAAAGAATAAAAGGGGGAGAGATGTAGCACCGTCCGTCCACAGAAGGACTACAATCGGTCACTGAGGCCGGTCTCTCTCCAACATAGGCGATTCCGACCTTCTGGCGTTACAGTGTAAGATCGGTGTCTTTCTGACTTCCCTGGGAAACAATTTGAAAGCGAGAGTAAAGAATTTGCTTGAGCTTGTAAGAAAGGGGAACAACAAAAAAAGCAAATACAGGCATGGAATGCTAAATGTGAGCGATAAATACAAGATTGCACTATTCGCAACTGATCAAGCTACATAAGTATAGTATAGTACATATTTTGTGAAGAAGATAAATGCGGCAAAGTAACTATACTGAATGTTTCTGCAAGGGCTGTCAATATATTTTAAAGATCACCCATGGCGCCACAGAATTATTGACTGAACTAGTTTTTACCGGGTGCAGTCACCATGCGTCACGAAAGCTCTCGTCCTCACCGTCACCCTCACTTCCAGCATCCACGAGCATCGAGTATCGCGTTTCGATTGCCGAGCGCTACATAAACAGTCCCGAACTTAGATTGGTGGGCCAGTTGCTTTTGTGTTCCAGTGCTTAAAACGATGTTTGTTAAAGAGGTGCAACTGCAGAGAATTGTCCGCTGATTGTCCGCCATCCTGCTGCATTGCCAACTTGTAACGGGGTCGGGACCTCGTCAAGCTCTCGAGCTTTTAGTCCTGTACTCCTCCTATTGAAAGGAAATAAATTGATTGATTGATTGATTGATTGATTGATTGATTGAATTTTCACCAGGAGCTTAATGGTACACATGTCAATAATAATGTGGTACACAGCGCTCTTTCCAAATTGATATGCCTTTGAGTCTCCCCGGCTGCAATGTAAATTTCAGCGTGTCTCATGTACAAATTAATTGCTGAATTAATTAGCGAACTTCAGGAGCTATTTAATTATACGTGTCAATTTCTTATGCAATCTTTTTTTTTCATGCCATACAGCTCAAGCAATAGAAATGTGTGATCTGCCACAGGTGACACTCAAACATTTTTGGAAGCGTTCGTAGAAACGCCTTCAATTAAAGTTGCCGTGCATCATTTTTTGAACAGTCAGAAAACGCTGCCGGTCTGTAGTGAAGGCTCCCGTTAACCTGCCAAATATTATTTTGTGGCACGCAGATGGGAATAAACGATTTCTTGTCAGATATGTAAAACCCGCTTGCTCTCACCTCGGCAAACTATGCATCCAGAGGTACACACGGCGGCATTGGATGCTTCCATGATCGTCGCAAACACACCTTCAGTAATATTGCTATAGTTTATTTCGAGCTTCAGTGTGTGTGTGTGTGTGTGTGTGTGTGTGTGTGTGTGTGTGTGTGTGTGTGTGTGTGTGTGTGTGTGTGTGTGTGTGTGTGTGTGTGTGTGTGTGTGTGTGTGTGTGTGTGTGTGTGTGTGTGTGTGTGTGTGTGTGTGTGTGTGTGTGTGTGTGTGTGTGTGTGTGTGTGTGAAAGCACAAGAAATATATCTCTTCGTGGAATATCCGCCTCATATGTGCGAGGTGACACTGGGCGGGCTGCACACGTGCTTTTTCCCATTTTGACGTACCTGAGTCGGTCATCTGTCTCGTGCTGAGCCCTCTACGACAGTACTTACCGACGCACATCGTCGTCTACAAAACCACTTCAAAACCATATGCGCAAAATAGCTAGTTTTTTTTTTTCCCCAGGTTAAACTCATTTTTCATTTCGGTTCTCTCTCTCTATCTCTCCTTCAGAGCAGAAGCGATTAATTGGGCTTGGGCTTGCGACATTTTGTCTCGGCGGTGACAAATGTATCAAACATTTACTAATGTCTGGTTCAATGCGGTGTTTTTTCATGACTTTCCAATATATTCTTTTGGCGATGTAAACACGTGCATCTTTGTAAATAAAGGGCTACACGCTTTTAAGCACGTTATCACTCATTAGGCACGCATTCGCTGAGGTATTCTAAAAATGAGCTCCACGTGAACCTACCATTTGGAAAACTTGGCGCTTGCGCAGGCATAACCCGTAAGGTCAGCTTGTAAGGCGATTACGTGCTGATATGGTGGCACGTTACATTAAGCATTTAAGCATGCATAGACATTGTCTTAGGAAACGTGCGCGGGTAACTAAAGGAGATCGATTAGTTAGGGAAAGCATCCTCTGGTATGACACCGCAAACAAGCGTCGTGTTCCACCACGCGTAGCCTTCAACGTTGAAGGAGTTAGAAGGAAAACAATCAATGTTACCGAGAGCCGAGCGAGGGGTGCCTATGTTCCGCCACAGCGAGCAACAAGGGCAAACTCCAGCATTACAGACGAGATGCGTAGTGTATGTACGCGAGCGTTAACCCTCTCACGCAGAGTCCTGCGTTTGTCGGCTTACGCGCGCGTGCCATGTTCGCTCGATAGTAACGACTCACGGGCCAAAGGTCGCCTGTGTAAACTTTGTCCAAGACAAGACCGTCGGAAAGAAGCGCCAGCACCGCGAACAACACAAGCACGGAGCGTCTTATACGTCGCGCAACCAGTGTGAGATGCCCGAAGTGTCGTCTTCCGCGCTCGATTCGACGCAGCGCCGTCCGTTTCGCAAGGAGGATCAGGCGAGTTCATTCGTTCTGGCGTGGCTCTCCATATACAAAACGTAATCCGCGCATGCGACATCGCCCGTGACGCAACTTCGAGATAAGAACTGAAGAGACGGAATGCCCGTGGCGTACTGCAGAAGGGATGGCGAGAATGGAATTTGGTGCGCGCATGAGCGTGGCGATTGCGTACTGATGTGCAAACCAAACTTCGTGTACGCCGGTTCCATTTTCTTGGATGTCTATGGGATTTTCGCGTCCGTTCCGCAATGGCCTGCCTGCATACCGTCCGTGTTTGTGCGACGATGGGTATCGTGCAAGCGCCTGCCATGCGGAGGAATATGCGGCTATAGTGTCAGTGCGGAGGGCGGTGCACGCGTTCAGTCGTTACGTCGTTCTCATTATGGCAGCACATGTATACAACGCGCACATACAAAATCAACAAGATGAAGCATGCATTCACCTGATCACATTCGACGTTGCCTAAAACACACTGCTTCGAGCATAAGATTGGAGAGCCCGACTTGCCGATGTGCACAACATGTAGTACTTGGGAATACTTAAAACACGTTCTGTGTGATTGTTCCCGGTATTACTGAGAGCGACAGATGCTGAATTCACTCATACCTCTGCAACGCGGCTTAAGCTTAGAGCTGCGGCACCGCATGTGCGATATGCAGCAGGCAAACGCTGCTGGCTGGTCGTTTTAAGGACTACACACGTGCATGAAACATGATGAAGTGCTCTTTCATATATATATATTGTGACTAGGTGTATATGTTGTCACTGCGTATTTACAATAGTCATACCCCAACGCCTGAAGTCGCAAGCCAGGCGATAAACTACGATATCTCAGGGGATATTATTCAAAATGGATATCTGATTACAACGCGCACAGAAAAAGCGGAATGAAACTACAGATATGCCACCTTGATGATTCATCTCGCCGCATTGTTACCTGAGTGTGCGCTTGCTGTCACCATAAATTACGCACGCAGTTGAGCTACGTATATTAACAGCGAAGCTGTTATAGCCGGACGTAAAAAGTGCATGGTCACCAGAAAACTATCGTCATCAACGGGTATGTGCCACAGAAATCGGGCAAATCCCACTACTCACCACTGGTCCGCTAAAAATGAAGAAGGCAACAATTTGACCACGAAATGGCTGCGAAGCGAGGTAGAGAGAAAGAAAGAAGAAGGAAGAAGAGAAAGAAAAATAGAGAGAAAGAAAGCGACAGAACGAAATAGAAAGAGAGAAATAGAAATTAAGGTAAAAATACAGAAAAACATAGACAGGGATCGAAAGAAAGAGAGAAAGAAAGCGATAGGAAAAAGGAGAAAGATAAAAATATAGAGACATAAAGGGAATAAATACATGAACCTATTAAATTTGCCCTCAGTACGAAGAAGCCACAAGCTACTATACACCTTGCTTAGCGTTTGTTTTGCGTTTCGTAGGTGTATATTTTTTAAGCGATTTGCCAGTTGAAGCTTACACAAGCAACGCCTTCTGTTTTGCTGCGGTGCATACCGAAAAAACATACATGAAACTGCACCGTACCGTGACACCGGTGAATGTTTTTTACGTGAGCGCACTCCAAAGGGGATTAGTTCAAAAAATTTACTTCGGCCCTTCGCTTAAGCGTAAACAGCCGCCATCCTGGCTACGTATTGAGAAATATCGTTTGAAACTTTTCAGAAGCGCGTAGCGCGTGATGTATAGCGACCTCAAATTACATGCTCGCATTCATAACATTTAAGGTCTACCGCCTTGGTGTATAATTCGACATACAAGACGTCACTGCCGTATCGAATCGGCCGTATTCTGCAGTTTTATGTCAACGTGAAAGTTGACCATTTACATCAGATAACCTTCTGCATTGTTAGCATATGGATATGATCCACACGCCTTTTGCATCTTGCGAAAAATAACTAGCGCTACGGTGTTTCCCTGGTAGAGAGAAATTTCATCAAATTGACGTAATTTTTAGGCAGTTATGAGCTATACTGAGTGGTCCACGTCAGAACTCCTCTAAAGAAGATATTCGTGCGCTGTGTGCTTATTGCCTAACGGAGAAGCTTTTTCTAAGCGCGAATGTATATGATTTGCTTCGCCGAGTTTATTTCTTCGTAGGCTCTGTACGTTTGCTTCCGTGTGATTGGCCGATACCTGCGAATACTTTGGCATGTACAACTCGCATTTCCCTGGCCACCCTTTTAGATATACTCGCATTACATTCGCCGAAGGAAGGAAGAGGAAGAGGGGTGAGGGGCAGGAAGTGTGCTCCATGTTGTAGGCGACCTTACAACACGCTATCTAAAGAAACAAACATTTCTCGGAAGTAAACATACGTGAGAATGGGAACAAGGTGCCCTCCCTTCTTTTTCCACGCCAGTTTTGTCTCCTCGGGCGTGCTTGCGTTTTTTTTTTTTTTTTTTGCTCTTATTGTGCGGCTAACATCAGGTGACTAACAGCGGATCTACCGGATGGCAGGCTCTTTATATTAGCCGCATCGCTCGTGCTATCGCAGCTGACAACCAATAAACAACGACTGCGTTCTCGCTTCTTTTCGCCTTTCAGTGTCCATTCCCCGAATTCCTGCGGTGCTCCAAGGAACGAGCCAGCGTTCGGGCTGCCAGAGATGCCACGTAGATTCTCATTATGCAGGCAGTGCTTCGAGCGTGCGGTTCCGCGACGTCACTTACGCACCGCACTTATTTTTCTTTAAGGTCTCCTAAATGACTCGGAGGTTGCGAGCCACCTTGGAACACGGCATATCAATCAGTTGCTACGCTCTAATATGCTGGCAAGAGCCTGAGATGGTATGCGTGCTGCAGCTTGAACGCGAGGCCTCGTAGATCAGGTTGGAATGACTGCTATTGGGATCTTGCCGGCATTTGTTTCGAGGCGCTATGGCTAGCCTAGCCGCTTTATGCCAGCTGTGCACTGAACTTCGTGCTGCACAAGCTGTGCGGCTCGTTTGCGCCGGCTACCGCTGGCGCAGGTAACTACAGTGCGCCACCCTAATTAACGCCGGGAAACGTCTTCACACCTTTTGTAAAAGTGGTAGTGGTTTTACTTACTTCTTTTAGGCACTTAAAAATCGCTTATTACGAGAGCAACAAAAAACTCGACTCCCCTTGGCGCTTAATGCCCTCCTCTCCCTTTCTTCAACGCAAGATTACCTTTAAAACAATAGATGTTAATGAAAAGACCACAGAAGACGATCGTTAAAGATATAAAATGAGGAGGAAAAAAGTCAACAAAGAAAACGTGCGTTACTACAACAGCGGTTGCTGTTGTGATAACGGGGCCTCGGAAGAAACAATATCGTCGTAAAATTGTTGGAACAACCTATACTCCCACGCCGAATTATGGTGACGGCTCTTAAGTTATTGCAGTGGCGTCGCGGCCGTACAAGAGAGAGATAACAAATAGAAATAAAAGAAAAGAAAGGAACAAACTGTAGTCCTGTATTTGTAATCTTCCTTCGCACAGCCCGCGTTATCACCTAGGGGGTTAATTACGTGTCTCTTTTTGTTAGTGGTCGCAATTTTCTTGTTATACGGGTTTTCCTTTTATGAGGGTAAAGTTGGAAAACCAAACTTCCAGTGCTCGCTCATTTAAACTTGGTTGTTTCGTGCAACGATTCTTGAAAAAGAGCGCTGTGTGCGTCTACGCGTGTCTGCTTTGTTGGCAACAAGAAGGCAAGTCTAGCTAGTTGGTTAAAATTCATGCTGAGCAGACCTTGAAGTCCACAGGCACCCAGGAGGAGAAGCACTGTAATGGTTGCTTTTCGGTAGTCTGCTGGCTTTGTGCTGGTACGCTTCAAGTTATGTTCGGCTTGTCAGTTTAACCCTGTTCCCAACATCCTAAAAGGCTCTTCACCGAATTTCAGTATTTAAATGGAGTGAATCACGCAGTCCCCGGATCAGAGAGTTACGATCATGTATGATATATTTGCCCCACAGTACGCCGCAAAAGCTATTGAAAGTTCAAATGGCAAGCCTCTTGCTTTTTTTTTTTTCCAGCTCAGCCAGCCTACTCGGCAGCAAAGGCTAACGATGGCACAGGCCTCGCCGTAAAAGGCGACATGCAGCATCAAACATCGGAGCATGGGTGGTGCGACGCACAAATAAGCAGAAGCAGTATAGACCGTTCATGTTAAAGAGCGCCACGTGAAGAATTCTGCATGCACAGCAAATGAAGAGGGCAACCAAACAGAAGGAAATCGAGGTTGAAAGAAGTGTAATTCCCACGGTAACATGGAACATTATTATAATAGTGTCTTGAATCTGACGGACAGCGTAAAGTAACAACAGATGGACTAAAACGCAAGATGCGTCACACTAAAGTGCACCGAACATTTTGTTCTCGCAAGGGGACATCGAATATGAGAGGTGCTTCGCGCGCCACCTAAAAAGTTCCTGCGTCATACCAGGTTGGATAATGAATCATGGAATGCGTGGGTAGACAACAGTTTAAATGACGCGCAACGAATTGCTACTTGTTTTAACCAACTGTACCGCGTCTGATAGGCGGCACTCCGGTGTAGCAACCGCCACCAATCTTGGCAAGGCTATAGATCCGCCAGCAGTAAACGAGACTCCTCTTCCTATTTTCTTAAAGAAGTGGCTATCCTGCTATATACTCATGAAATTCCATTCTGATAAATTCCAACGGTGGCATTCCAACGACTCGACCACGTCTTCTGAAATGTCAGTATGTAGAATGTCAAGACACGTATCGAGGCTTCGTGTTGCTCAAGATCTCGAATGTTCGTTCTAGCTGAAAGACGCGAGTTTCGGTGAGCACGACATACGTCAATGAGGCGCGAGCTGTCTGTACCAAACGTGTCCCGGATGCCCATGCGCGACCAGATCGCATTGTTTCTCTTACTTCAGTGCTGACAAATCCCCCCCAAAATTCTTCTGCTGCTTTGACTGCTTTCGTGCCTGCAAAACTCTTTCGTCGTCGCCTGTAGCCTGTGTTACGCCATCCCCATGAGACATAGCTTACGCTCAGTGGTTTCTGCTGTGGGTGTTAAGGTTATGTTTTCTCCTTTGCTTCATTGTCATAATAAAAAGTAAACAAACCAATGGACACACGCAAATGCACCCCCCCTGTCCCCACAAAAAAACAAAAACACAGGAAAGAACTACAGAGATACATTTGCTGAAATGGGTCGACGCGGCAGTATTCTATGCTGGCGATAGCGCTGTTGTTTCGACATGAGGTCGTAAAATGAAGGTTCTCGTCAATTTTATGTCTCGAGAGCAATACCAGAGAAAGGGAAGAGGGGGGGGGGGGTATCTGATAGTGATTACAGCGCTTGTTGTACAGATTCGCTTTTCCAATGCATATAGCCAACGTACCGCATGTTTTTCCAATTGCCGTGTTTTTCTTTTTCTTCTGCATTATAACGAACCCAGAAACGATAACCGTTCGGTGAAGATGCTCTACATCATCTCCCTCGATCCGAAAATAACTGGTTTGGCTCAGAAAGCAGCGGGAATGATGAAGTCTACCATCTTGTTGCGCATCAAAAGTAGACGTAATCATTCCCGTTTAGTTTTATGCTCGTTTTTTTTATAGCTCCTACGGAGTAGTATACAGCTAACTGTCAAGAAACCGTGTAGGATATTCGATAAGAAGATGCGCTCTGTCTATAGGCCGGTAAACGAAGTAAGAATAAAGAGTGGAATGGCTCCTGCTCGATGTACCGGCGATAATGTCGCGCGCGACGTCCCTCCTTCGGGGCATTTCGATGCGCTTCAACGAATCAGAAAATGATGGAGGAGGCAGCGACCATACGTACGACGACAGATGTAGTGTGTGGTAAATTTCCCTGCCTCAAAACGTCGCCTCAGTGTCTGATTTATAGCGCCATTTTCCAAGTGCGCGTGCGCTTTGTGCTGTTCGCTGGAGCTCTTCGAGGGAGCTCACTAGCACCAATATGTTTTCTTGATATAACTCTCCGATTTTTTTTTCTCGAAAAAGAAAACCGCAAGACCAAAGAGTTGCAGAGTTGAAATACCTCACTGGAATAGGTTGCGTGGTAGTTCAGGGGGGCCGTTAAAGAAATCTAATACAGACCTACGTAGGTTGAAAAAGAACGGCAAGAAATGTTGCAAAAAGGAAAAAAAGAGTAACATGGAGTAAGTATAGCTAAAGGGAAAGAAAGAAAACCCGCTTCTGAAGTACAGTCGTAAAGACCTATCTCTGTTGCTCGGGGCTGTTCAGCTGCGGACAGCCGAGCGGTCTGAGCAATGCTCTACTGCGGCCTATAAGCCCGGCACCGTACGGCTTCAATCTTGCGCAATATCGTGGAGGAACGGGTGGCTAAAGGTTAAACTGAAGAGAAAGTTAAACTGAGCAGATTACGCTTGGCTGCGCCATAATGGGGGTATGTGAGATACCGGGGTTGCGGAACGTGTGCTAGGTAACACACAAAAAAAAAACTATATCCCCACATCCACACACTCGAGAGGAGCCTGGAGAACCACACGTTTATCAGGTAATACTGATTGCCTTAAAAAGCCCAGCATCAAGCTTAAAGGCATCCCTGCATGTGTTGCGAGAGGCCAGTGATGCCCCAGAACGCCGTGTTTCGACAATGGGCAGTTCCACTCACCCTGTATAGTGAGGGTGGAGCGTTATTCTTTGCTGCTCACTTAGACGTGAACAGTAGCACGCGCACACACGCGCACGCACGCACGCACGCACACACAAACACACCCCCCCCCACACACACACAACCCCCCCCCCCACACACGCGCTCACGCATGCACGCACGCACACACACACACACACACAAATACCCCCCCCCCCCACACACACACGCGCGCACACGCACACGAAAACACAAAAGGCGAGCAATTTGTTGGAGTTTTCAACGCAGTTCAAGATACCTGAAGTGCTCTAAGACATAATTGATCTTAATGGACACCAGGCAAGCCGCAGACCTCGATATTCTTACCTTAACTTCGAGTGAAACAAAAACATCAGCATATTTTTTTTTCACAATTACAGATTTAGGCATGACAAAACTACGTTGCGTGGAAGAAAAAAATATAAGAATACCAGTATCAAGTTAACATTATCCCTCTCCTCTATGCCAGCGTTGAACCCTTCGCTAATGACAACCCATTTCATCCCTACTTGAATGAAGGCATGTACTTCCCATAAGGCCACTTCGAGCGTCTCACTTATCTCATATGGAGTAGCAAGTTGGGTGCAGGCCCGGCAAGTCTGCTGAACACCCATAAAAAAGAATGTCCCACATTCGCCCTCTAAGCCGTAAGAAAATTGGCAGGAATGAAGCACTTAATTTTTGGCTCCATCTTACGTCTTAAGGAATGTACTGCAGGCATGTCGCAGAGGAAAAACAGTAGAGTTAGCAGTGCAGTTTATGTATATACAGGGTGCCCCAGCTGACTCTAACTAGAGCTTTAAGATATGCCAGCGCGCTTTCTGACGACGCGACCAAATGCGTGTTGCTGGCAATTCTATGGAGCAAGTCAGACTTCTTTTTTGTGTTCAGCTTAACTGATTAATTAGGCAAGATTAACTAACTTCTACAGCAATGAAGCAGGACAAAAAATTTCAATTAGAAAGTTGTAGAATGGCTTGCAAAAGGTCCCATTGTACAGTTTATAACTTTCTATCTGCTAAGTATTAGCGTTCTTTTTTCCTGGTTCCTGCAGATGCCCGCGAAACAACAACACAAAAAAAAAATACCAGGTGACATGCCCGCTTGCGCTCCGTAAAGGCCGAGACAGACGGTACGATTTTCCATGCGATGCGACGTCCGACGCGGCGGTGGGGAAACCGGAATGGTGACTTTTCATAGCATCGGACAGCCACCATTCCGATTGCTGCACCGCCGCGTCGGCCGTCGCATCGCATGAAAAATCGTACCGTCTGTCTCGCACTTAATTGCGATGCTACCTAACGTTCCGACCTTCAAACGATCATAGCATTCGGCCACGTGTGTGGCGGCTTAAAAGGCGACAGGACAGCGACGATAGTGGTGGCCGCGCGATGACGAACCTGTTGCTAGCAGCCGCACAAGCGACAACCAGAAGCGATAAAAATGCGGGAGGTGTCCGCAGAAACAGCTCTTTACTGTCTTTACCTCCAGTCTGAAAACCAGAATGTTACAGGTGCTACGGAATCTCTCCTCCTCCGCTCACATGCCCCTCAAGCATCGTTCATCCACCTCTCAAAACTCGTAGGTAGGCCACACGAACGGGCGAGTTGGTACTTACGTATTCATTATTATAAAACGGTGCCAAGGAAGAAGACGAGAAGTCAGAAGACACGCAAAAAAAAAAAAGAAACCGCTTGTGTTCGTGTGTCTTCTGTCTTCTCGTCTCATGCCGTGGAGCCGTTTCATAATGTCTCACGACTCAGTTTGCCTTGTTAGAGATTTCTCCGGCAGCTGAGTAAATGATCTCGCCTTTTAATTTTTTCATGACGTGCTCGACGTCTTCAGAACATTGGGTTCCAAGCTGCCATAACGGATTTCTTCGAATGCGCCTTTTGAGTACGTTGCTAGTGCGCTCCAGCAACAGGTAAGACAACTCGTTCTACACAGCGAATCATTATCGCTCAAGTGTCCTTGCTTGCTCTCCTTAAAGGACAAAGTTCAATGGTGATCATGTGAATCAAGGTATGCTATTACAGGGCGAGGCCCTTCGATAGCTTTCAGCAGAGAATTGCCGAAAGCATGGAGAAAAACGCAAAAACGCTTTTCCACCTTAAACTTGCTTTTGTAACATTCCCCTTAATACTACCACCGATCCGCATTCCGAGTTTCTATAGGGCTAATAGGGGTGCCAGAACTAAGGTAAAACTCGACAGCGCTGTAAGTGCTCCCGTGCCTTCTCTGCAGCAACAGCACATTCCACCAGTTGCGCTTCTGCGTTGCCATCTACTACGGAGGTCCCCCTGATAAGGACACAGGATGATCTCCCGTAATGACGCTGTGCTTCCTTTATTGGTAGTTGTAGTGCATTAAAGCTTCACAAAAGTAACGATATAGTCACATCCTACCCTATATATGTATACGAGCCAGCGTTTTAGTGGTCACTGCACGATATCTGCTTAGCTATACGCAGCTGTTTACAGAAGTGGAGGACGGGTCTTGGGGTATTGCCGGGCATATAGACACAAGGACAGAAGGAACAGGCAGACAGACGAGCTCTATTTTTTTCTGTCCTTGTGCGTTTATGCGCGGCAGTTCACCACTATATTGTTACAACAAGCCCTAACAGCCACACTATTTGAGGCCGCGTCGTCTTACTCATCCCCACACACCCTCGGTATTCAGGGCACTCGCAGCCTCATGCCTGAAACAGCAGGCGCCAAATTCAGAAAAGGCCTTTGTGTGCATTAGCTGTTTTTCATTAGTAGGCACTTTCGATAATACACCCCACATAATGATTGAGTGACGTCTGTTCTTATGAACAGCTTGAACGAAAGTTCTCGTTTTGAAATACAGGCTCCAATCCTTAATTACCGAAAATACAGGCCATACGCTATGCGATCATTACTCTTCACACTCTTGAACAACATTGATGTGATTTTTATCGATATCGACTGGCTGAACACTGTCATTACGTCGAAACAAATGGCAGAAAAGAACACTCTGTGATAAGATTCATGTAACTGACATGGCAATGTCCACCGGCAGAGTGCAATGGGGGCAGTGGTATAATGACGACCACTATATTAACGCAACTGATATCCTAATTTCACCTTTCTTGACTTCGTAACACATTCGGTTGCATTCCGTTAGACTCCAGTCTTGTCTTTGCGATCAGAAAGTTTGGTTTCCCGACTCGAATGGAAACACGCGTTTTAATCCTCCCCGTATAACCTTCACTTGGTTAGAGAAAGCGTCTGTCTCTGCAGACTTCAATCTGTGGTGGTCCTTATACTTTCTATGCGCAGAGCTAGTGACACATCTTCCCAAGAAATATATGAAGATCTTAAGGCGTCCTCTCGCGGTGTCACACGCCAGATTACCTCTTTTGCCTAAGCTCAGTAAATCGAGTCACATGTTAGAAGGAGCTTAGAGATGGCGGAGGCGGA
Source organism: Rhipicephalus sanguineus (assembly GCF_013339695.2). Lineage (NCBI taxonomy): Eukaryota > Metazoa > Arthropoda > Arachnida > Ixodida > Ixodidae > Rhipicephalus > Rhipicephalus sanguineus. The sequence goes on along the minus strand of NC_051176.1, from coordinate 116,277,855 downwards.
CAGGCCGGCTTACGTACTGCGAGCACCTGATTGTGAACAGCAAGTCGCACGGGTGACTTACTGAGCTCTTGTACGAAAAAGAAAAACTGCATGCTTTTATGTTAAATTAATTTTTTAAACAAACTTGTGCGCGATATTTGAGAATATCCTGCACTCTAAAAAGAAAGAGTATGCGTGACTCTTTTCCGAGAGTTCTGACTTGCCACGTATAGGACTTTCTTTAAATAGTCACGGTGACTCTCTTGGTGGGTCAGGGTCGGCTCGCTCTAGGAGAGTCCCCTGACCCTCTAGGAAGAGTGCAAAGACTCTCATCGGGAGGATCACGCTACCACTCATAGGGAGTCAGACGACTCTTGCCGGTAACGCTCCTAGGGGGGTCAAGGGACCCACACCGAAGCATCAAGCGACTCCACAAGTATTTTAAGCTAGTCATTTGCTCCTTGCTCTACTTTTGCGCGACTACTGTTGAAAATAGTGGAGTATTCATTTTAAACAAGTCCAATAATACTTGCCGTTCTGCCCTGCGACTGTAAAAAAAGAATAGTTCAGTTTTAGCATTATTTTAATAAAACTCGTCAAAACAACACATATTTTCCAACAAAGTTATGTAGAAAGCGCGAAAAGATGGTCTGTGATTTCCAATTAAGAAGTTTGGGTATTCCTCATTTACATTCTTCTATGAGTATAGCCAACTAAAATGTGTGACTGTGATGTGCACAGTGTCATATGGCGCTAAATGAACAGCAGAAATCACCATCATGTTTCCATATTTATTCCTTGTGATTAAGAATAAATCAAAAAGTGGTGACGGCTTGAGGCATCAGACTTGTGATTTGCTAGGTTGTCACTCCTGTCCAGCGTGAGCACCATCAAAAACGGTATCTCAAAAGCAGAACGTGATATTATGGCGAGAAAATGAAATTGCAGTGAAGGTTTGCAAAACCTACACAATACGTGGTTCACACAGACATAATAAAGGCTAACAACAAAACAACAAAGCACATCCTCCGGCAGCCAGGGGCATGCCGTGAGCGGTTATTGACCGCACGTTTTACAAACGTAACCCATCCTTAAATACTCAGATAAACAGATGCGAGTACTAGGGCCCGAACGACACCCAGCGCGTGCGTACGCCGTCTACGTCGAGATCAGACATGTCATATGCTAGAATTAGCGCACATAACTCTCACAATCACGTACACTCACTCGATTCTGTTATAGCGCCCAACGTCATCGCAGTGTATGCAAACCACGAAAACAGCAAACAGAAACGAGGGAAAAGAGTGCACGCCGGCGGCCGCAACAACGCGCGCCGTCGAAAGTCTAGAGCTTTTTCACTTTACCGGCGAGGCGTGTCCAACTTGAATTACTACCGCGTACATTCTGGAAGCCACCGTACTATATCTGCACCTCAAACTACCGTCTTTAAGCCAACAAAAACCATTACATATAGTGCGTCTGAGCGTTCTGTACACAGGCTTTTTTTCACGTTCCCACGCGTAGAAGCACGCAGAACACTCAAGGTCGATGGAAATGTTATTATGAAGTAGACTAAAGGGCATCTCAAAACGACATCTTGCACCTTCACTAGAGCAGACACGACGTGCGATCAGGAAGAAATGACCCTCGATTATTGTTTGCATCGCTCACTTTATGGGAGCTTGTACAGCAACGCGCATAACGGTGGCAACTCGTTAACTGACAGCTTTAGTTGGGCATCCGCAACAGCCCCGCGGATACAGGCTACTGTTGGAAATGGCTGGCAGATTCCGCAGCGCTGCTGCAGACGCCCAGCTAAAGCTGTATAATTAGTACCTACGAAAGCAGTACACTCACCGTTAACTGGCGCCCGTTGTCGGTGTCCGCAGCGCCATGAATATTCCGCCCTCCAAGCGTCACTTCGTGCACGGAGCCGGCGTCAATACCACCGATGACGCGCAACCAACGCATCCACGCAACACATTCCAACAGACCAGGAGACTGAGAGACTGAGACGACTGAGAGAGGAGAGCGGCGCGCCACCCCGGCGCCAACCCCGTCTGCTCGCCGAGCAAGGCGCCATCGGCGCCGAAGGGTGAGCGTGCGATATGTATGGCGTATACGGCGGCTCTTCCGTATACACAAATTTCACAAGGAGGCTGCCATTTTTAAAGCACTCCACCGCCGCAGCGCCGTCTATCGTCTGCGACGTTTCGCCGCCCTTCCGGTGTGTGGGGTTCCGCGGCGGTGTATGCAGCGTATGCGCTCGGTTCACAAGGTATTGCTGTTCTTCGCGGTACACGGGCAAAACAGGGCAACGCTTTTCGAGTGTAAAGGCGCTGATAAATAATCGCTAAGCTTGCAGCTTCAAAATGGCTGAAACAGCAAGCAGCGGCGGCCCACGAGACGTTCCCGCAGCAGCGCCGACGATGAGAATAATGCCAATGCAGTTCTTAAGCAGCATGTGTAAATTGGTAATTGCTTTGTATGTTTTGGTATAGCTGGCCGGGTGAGGTTCTTGGAATAATCACTATAAAAGAGCGTTAACACTTAGGACAACTGTCGAAGTATAATCGGAGAAACGTAAATGGAGACGAGCGAACACGTAGGCCATTGTCTGGCTGCGCGCTAGGTGCGCGGATTAGTGTTTAAGATGGCTCCCGGGTTTCCGTGCCGTGATTATTCAAGTTCAACGTAACTCTAATCCCTAACAGACCATTTTGGTTCCGCTTGGCACGTTGCAATACAATGTTCACGGAACGACAGGAGCACAAACACCGATGCCTGTGTTTATTCGTGTCGCCGTCGTAGCTTGTGGCCTCTGATCGTTGCACAGGAGAAGGAACAGAAGTACGACGGGTGAGCTCAAAGTTCGGCGTAGAAACAACGCCGATGATAAAATAAAAATAAGCCTGTTGCACATCTGGAAGCGTGGCATGGCGTGAGTTCGCTTCGGCGTGAGCCGCCGCCACTAGCGATACGCCGAAAGGGCGCTCGTATTTGGTAACATTACTGTCAATTTGTTTTCTGGCGAGTATTTCAGAAGCATTACGACAAGCGCACGTGTCCAGGTAACGACCTGGCTTTAACGAACGTGGGCCGATTATTCACGACACCCAGACTGCCGCGCGAAAAAAAAAAGTGCGGTTGTCATAACGCTACCCCAGTTATCGTCACAAAATTGACAAGTCGAGAAAGAACGTGCTCTCGACGAAACGTTAGAAACGCGTACCTACGCCAAAGAACACATGTCATGCAGGCCTTTCTGTCATGTAGATTGAAAAGTGCCCATTCAATAATATCAAAATTGCACGCACTAAGATGAAACATTTTCTAGCCGCAGCCATTGTAAATCATGTGCTGTAGCATAGAAATCAGAGAGGTTCATGAGAACAACTCTTGGCCAAACATTTTGTGTATTAATCGTCAGCCTTGACATTGGTTCTCTTTGATGCAGATGATAAAGTGTACCAGCACCCAAGCACAATCACAAGCTGGTGTGGTGACTTGGAGAAATGGCCATAAGTGCAGACACCCCATATAATAATATACTATTTGTCGGAGAAGGCGTGCGACCTGGAGAAGCGAAGTCATTTAAAAACATAGTGCACTTCGCATGCCTTGGCTGCCAGTCTTTCAGGCTTCCGTAGCTGTTGCCGCAGCCAAACACAGCGCAGTGGTAGCTTGTCGGCCTGTTCTCGTCCGACATTTCGATTTGCGGCAGCACAATTGTTTCAGCGCGTCGAAAAATGGAAACACGCTGACCTCTCACGCCCCACGCAGTGCAAAACTCGGGAATCCGCACACACCAGCGGCAGCGGTCGGCCGAGGTGGAGAGAGAGAAAGCGGTGAAAATACACCGGTTCGAGGCTACGCTCCTCCTCTCCGTGAAAACGGTCTATACCGAAGCCAATCGAAACGCGCTTCAGGAGGGTCCAGTGACTCCTTCCGAAATGCGAACTCTTTTTTTCTGCCTGTACCTTCCAAAAGGGGTCAGATGGACACCCGAAGAGAGTCACGGTTCCATGACCCTCTTTTGACTCTCTTTTTTCTTAGAGTGTGGAAAAAGCTGTCTCTAGATAGCTTGACAAAGACGTGAACATCAGCGCTTAGGTGCCCATTCCAGTCGTCAATGTGCAGCTGGCGAAATAGTATAATGCAACAGGTAACATTCACATAGACTATCAACGGTAACAATAAACAGTTTAGCCCAACAGAAGCGTAATAGTTCGAAAACAAAAGCCATGATGTACGCCTGGGCGCGGAACAAGAAAACGTTCAAGATGAGATGAAAATGTAGTACATGAGCAAGACAATCTTTGGTATACGGGCAATCACAATACTCGCGCAAACATGTCTGCTTAAAAATTTTGTTAGAAAACAGTCCGATTAGCTCGTAATGCTAGGTATACTTTGGGACATAAATATCCAATTTTTTATAAGCAGAATTTTTTTTTATAAAAGCTAGGTTAATGTTTGCGTGAGCTATTCTCAAAGCCACCTGTGTGCTGTAATTCATTAAAAGAACATGATCATATTTGGTCAAAATCAAAATCCAGTGCGCGTCAGCAAGATGTGCTTGCAAGAAGAAGAAGGAGAAATATTAGAGAAGGAAAGGCAGGGAGGTTAACCAGTATAGGACAACCGGTTTGCTACCCTACACATGGGGACAGGGTGGGGGAGATTTAAAGATGGAGAGGAAAGAGAGAGAGAGAAAGATAGAAAGATAGCACATGACACAGCACACATAAAATCAGTCGGTCACTCTTGCGTGGTAGCATAGCACACATAGAAACAGTCTGTCACTCTTGCGTGGTAGTTGGTCACTTCTGCATGGTACGCGACATTTCTGTCACAGCCGCTTATTCAAGTTCGTCTCTCTTAAAAATCTCAGCAGTGCCATCGTCGCCTTCAGCTGCGATGTCTTTTGTTGACGAAATGCAAGAATTGTTTCATCAGACATTTGTCTACTGTCAAGGTGCGCTAGAACGGACGCCAGTCACTGTCTCTGCACATTATATACCGGGCAGTCGCACAGGACGTGGTGTAGCATCTCCTCGCAACGACAGGCATTGCAAAGAGCATTGTCGGCCATTCCAATCCGAAAGGAATAAGATTTCTTAAATGCCACCCCTAGCCATAAGCGATAAAGCGGTGTGGTCTCTCTTCGGCGGAGTCCAGCTGGCATACAGAGATGCATCAAAGAGGACAGGTGACGTTGACGATTGGTCCGGTTGGTTTGGCTGCTTGGTGGGCACCATAGAGCGAGCGGGATCTCCTGTGCAAGCCCTCGAAGGCTGCTGGCAGCGTCAGACCTTGAAAGTGGGATGGCATCTTCGTGTGTGCTTTCAAGAGCTGCCCGAGCGGCATTATCGGCGTGTTCGTTCCCTATGACGCCGCAGTGACTTGGCAGCCACTTAAACGTCACGTGGTGCCCTTTCTCACGTGAAGTATGTAGAAGACATCGAATTTCAAATACGAGCTGTTTGTATGGCCCTCGACGCAGAGCAGATAGCACAGATTGTAGGGCTGCCTTTGAGTCGCTGAAGATAGACCAATGTTGAGGTGGTTCCCGATTAACCAAACAAAGTGTAGCGCGCAGAGCAGCTGGTTCCGCAGCTGTCGACGTCGTGGAGTGGTCAGTCCTAAAGCTGATGGTAATAGCTCTTGCTGGGACGACCACCGCACCGGACGAACACTGGATGTTTGTGGAACCATCTGTATATATATGTACACTGTCCGCATACTTCTCGTGCAAAACAAGCAGAGACAGTTGTTTCAGCACCGGTGACGACAGCTCAGATTTTTTTCCGGATCCCTGGTACACTTAGTTGAACTGTGGGTCGAATAAAATTGGGGGACGGTTAAGCTTCGCCTTTAAGAGTTGAACGCGATAGCAATATCCTGCCCCTAGTGCGCACTTCGAACACCACGAGTGTTTAACAGAATGCGCGCAATAAGGTGTGTGCCTTATGTAATGGGTAGCATGCTTCAAACCAGAAGCAATTATGCGCGAGAACCTTTTTCGAAGCTGCGATGCACCCACTACGTGGTCTTAAGAGAATACGCGCAGTAATCTGTGTGCCTTTGTAATGGGTGGCTGTCTTTAAACCACCAAGTCGTTATGATATTGACGTGGTGTGACGCCCGATGGCAATGTACGCTTGTACCACGCAATATTACTGCCATATTACATCTCGTACTGTGACACCTGTATACAGGTCGTGTATTTTTGGGAAGCATCAAAGTTGCTTTCAGTGCAGCTCCAAGCAGAGGCGTGGCTGTGTGGTAGAACACCTGCTTGCCACGCAGACGGCCTGGGTTCGATTCTAACTCGGACCGAACATTTTTATTATTTATTTTATTTGCAGCTTTTTCAAATTTTCGGTCACGGACAAGATGATGATTTTTCGCTCACAACCAACGGTGCTGGCGCCGACGCCGACGGCGGAATTTCTTCGATACGAGCTCTTTAACGCTATCGCGTTAAAAACACCAAGGGGGCATCTCGGTGGTTTAGATGCAGTGGTGAAGCCCGAGGGAAGTTTGTCGTTGTACTTGACGATAGTTTTAGAGAATGATGCTTGACGCCTGTCTGAAGGCAGTGTTGCAAGGTGATGACAGGGAGCACGCGCAAAATGTCTGACGTGCGTTGTCAGGACTTCCACCGTAATGTGAGTTTGCATTGGATGGTCATAAGCAATCGCAATAGTCGCCTCTGTTGACGTATACATCTGGGCAAACCAAGGCACGCTCTGAGTGCTCGAGCTTGTACTGCGTGCAGAACACGAATATTAGTCTTGCAAGTATTGCTCAGCACGGGCAGGCTATATCTGAGAAAACCGAAAAAGAGCGCTCTGTAGAGTTCCAGCATTGCGTCTACTGACATCCCCCACGTCTTTCCTGACAAGAACTTGAATAACCGGGAAATTGCTGTCCTGAAGCAGCGCCTGACAGCAATTTGCTTGCAAAACGGTCTACAGTGATAGTAAGCTGATCAAACTTTTCCGTGAGCTTGTGAACAATGTCAATACGCTTTGCCGAGACACCACTCTGACGCAGAATGTTTTAACTGGTGTTCTGCACACGCCTTAAAGAACTGACACGCATGCTTCATGTTCACCTGCAGTCAACTTGAAAAAAAAAAAGATTTTTGCTATTGCTCCGCAGTTTTTTATATTTAGTTAGATGACAAGTCTCAGCACGTCACTAATATCCGGTTTTAAGGGACGGGTTTGATTCAGTATGCGCTACAACGATATAACTAATCGTATGCTGTCAGCGGCAAACCAAAAGCAACAAATCGGGACACCAAAAAATTAACTTGCCGGTCGAAAAAAAGCACATCAAGACCAGCTTGAGGTTGCCACTGATTGCAAACGATGTTTTATTACAGTCGTTACAATGATTAACACCATCTTGTGGGTACACGCTGACAGCACTTCCTGTCGTATAATTGTAGCTACTGCGCTTAGCGACGGTGTCGAAGTCTTGCATGTGAAAATGCTCAGGGTCGACCCAGTATTTATAAAAAAAAATTATTGAGCCATGGTTCCGCTGGGGTCGAGGACATGGCGCGGAATCATGGCATCTTTTTTCTTCCCTTCTCCACTCTTGAGGTTGGGGGAGAGAAGCTTTCATAAACATGCTGCTAAGGAAGGCAACAGCTGCCCTGAGAAAGACAAGCCCACCTCTCGAAATGTTGGCTCCAGCGGCATTCCCTCTTCAACGATTATTTTCACCACTTCAAGCCTGCATCTTCCTCTGAACTTTTGTCTTGTTTGGAGTATTGCTTTATATTGCAACACAAGAAAATCACCCGCGTTATGATCTTGGCATTTTTAGCTCTTGTATCTGCTCTTTCTCTGAATTCTATCATTGATTTTCTCTTTTTTTTGTTACCATTTTGAATAATTGGTCCACAACGTTGCTATGTTCTGTTGAATTAATAGATATCCATGGAACATACACTGGAGAGTCAGAGCTGTGACTGTTCATTGCCCGATACAGTACATCGCCCGCGGGTCGAATCAAGTTCACGAAATGCTCCTAAATGAGTAGGTGCCCGAATGACAAATCAAGGCGCCTTTGGAGGAAAATCGCAGAGAGTGCGAAGGGTCAAAAGGAAGGGAAAAGCGGGGTGAAAGTGAGTTGAAATTATAATTATATGAGAACAGAGTCAACCAGGTTTCTGGCTTCCTACACGAAAGCGAGGAAGTTCGAATTTCAGAAAAAGTGCCACGTTAATTTCAGGTTTATACCGACATAAACTCGAGCTTTCAATAAAAGGCTGGTAAAGAACTGATATGGTCATGCGGAAGGTCTCCGCTCTTAATACCAGCGCCACTGTTCCGGTGGTAGCGGAAAAAGAAAAAACACGCTGCCTTCAGTAAACTGCGAACGCGAAAAGGTCACCTTAAATAAGGCAAGCGCGCACGCCCGAGATGAAGCCAGAATTCTCCGCTGAATGTTTTTCTTCGCGATACCAACGGGCCAACCAGCTTACAGAATAGAAATAATTTGTGCGGGGCAGACTGGAATAATATCATCACAATCACAGCTTAATCTGTTGCGTCTACTTGCGAGTGAAGGTACGGGGTCTCGGGAGACGAAAGAACAATGTTTACTCGCTATAACTGTTTACGTATATTCAAGGAAACGTTTTTAGTGACACGCTCTAGGTAAATAAGCGAAGCGGTCGCCAAAACTTAAGCAATGTGTGCTTTGGAATGCCAGATGAGGTGAAACATTTACGAAATGATGAGGCAACACTTACTAAAACGATGCACTGTCGCGCACTCCGTGTGCGTTGCTAGGTTGCTCACTAAGCAGTATTGAAGCATTCTTTTTTGCTGAAATCCTGTGGTTCGCATCGCTATCGAGATATATTTTCCGAAAATCTGTGGTGAAAAAAGACATAGATAAAGGTCTTTAAGAACAGAGAATTCTTACAGAGTATATAAAGGCGCTTACATGTTACTCTGTATAGTGGAAGGGGACTGAGGACAGAAAGGCCCTAGCAGAAGGAGAGCATGAAAAGATAAGGGAAAAAGAAAATATTATCACCGGGGCATGTACATGTGCCGACAACGCAATGGTTGTGATGTAAGTCGCTTTCTTTACAGTTTATCAATTAAGTTAATGTCCTCGAAGAACCTGAACAGAAATTTTAGAATTTGACGTTGCTGAGAAGGAGGAGACATAGGTCTGAGTATTTTCCCGGGGTCTGGCGGTGCTTGGGAAGTTCAGCATATTCTACTTTGGAGACAAGTTCTTTCTTCTATGCATGCCTCTCACTCTATGAAATCAGGCTCCGGCAGGACTAATGGGCGCACCATTTTTGCGAAAACGCAGGTGATCATTGCTTAAATTACATGACATGTTTTGAGCACCATTATTTATTTCTGTGAGCATTACATAATTTCTTTTTGGTCACAAGAAATTTGGAGGCTGTATTTCGTTCCCTCTCAATCATCGGGTCGGAGATGGCTGGTTATTGGGGCGGTGCAGTTATCTGCGAAGCTGGCTACTCTTTACATGTAAAATAGAAGGTTGCAAAATAAAATAGATCTTGCAAAATAGAAGCCTTGACTCTTTATTTGCAATGTTAATTTAACTTTTTGAAATTTCTTTTGGCCCTGACTTCTCGGGCTTTCTTGCAAGCGTGCCACCATTTTTGGAAAGACGAACCAGACGATGACATGGATATATATATATATATATATATATATATATATATATATATATATATATATATATATATATATCCATGTCATCGTCTGGTTTGTCCTTCCAAAAATGGTAGCACGCTTGCAAGAAAGCCCGAGAAGTCATACATATATATATATATATATATATATATATATATATATATATATATATATATATATATATATATATATATATATATCCATGTCATCGTCTGGTTCGTCCTTCCAAAAATGGTGGCACGCTTGCAAGAAAGCCCGAGAAGTCAGGGCCACAAGAAATTTCAAAAAGTTAAATTAACATTGCAAATAAAGAGTCAAGGCTTCTATTTTTAAAGATCTATTTTATTTTGCAACCTTCTATTTTACATGTAAAGAGTAGCCAGCTTCGCAGATAACTGCACCGCCCCAATAACCAAGCGTCTCCATGCGCTGGCTTGCACGGTGGCTATCACCGGCTATTGATGACTGAATGGCGGCGAATATCAGCTCAGCATTAAGATTTTCTGCACGCCTTATAAAGAAATAAGCTGCAAGAAGGAGGTATCACATGTAGGTAGGGAAGCAAGTGTGAGAAAGAAACCGCTCTGTCGACTTGCTCGCGCATGCGAATGAATGTACTTGTACATGTGAATGAAACAAAGCAAAAACTTCTTCGGCACCACTGCACCGAATATGATGAGTTTTGATGCACTGTATGAATGACGCCGTATGCAGTGTCCATATTTCAGTCCTCTAACGGATTCACTTCAAGAAATCGTGATATATATCTTCGGAGCAGATTCGTAAATTTTGTAATATTATCTGGCTAACTCGCCAATTTGCTGTAATTCTTGTAAAAAAAAACCTCCACGCGCTTAATCAAAATTTTTCTTCCTGCACCCACTTAAATATAGGTTTCTTTCATGGATGCCCACTTATGAAAATATATCCTGGTGCTGTCTCATAAGAGGCATTTCTGCGTTATAAATGTATTTTAATGTAGACATTGCAGTTGGTCCCGAGCTAAAGCTCGGTTTCGAAGGGGTACTGAACCACCCCTCTAATTTGGTGAAAACACACACTCTGCGGATAGGAAATGCGGCTACGCATAGATCAACCATATTTTGTGGTAGTGGGCGGCACGTAGAGTTCCCCAGTGCGTCCACAAGTATCTCATACCCTGAGTCGCTTTGAGGCGTTAAGCCCCATAAACCGACCGACCGACCAACCGACCGACCGCCAGCCAGCCAGCCAGCCAGCCAGCCAACTAACCCTAGAACGCTGCGCTTCGCGCGTGTGCATGTTTCTATGTTCTTACATGATGTCTTCTTCACGCAGTTTAAGCTTGCCTGCCGGACAATACTTCGCCAACTTGAGCTCGGCTTTAACAGCTCCGCTGCAAAACGCTGGTGGAAGGGAATACGGTCGCTCCTGGGAGAGAAGCGGTTTTTGTGCACAGTTATCCGATGCGAAGCGCTGAGGGCATAGCACGTAGAAGGGTATACGAGCCGTTTGGTGATGTCTGCCTGCCGAGATAGCGTGCGCACCAGCTCTCGGGACCGCGCCGTTATGATCAAAGTTCACCCTTGCTGCACAAGCTACGCAGCCCCCCCCCCCTTCTCCTTTCCCCGGTGTCCATGCTTCTTCGCCCATTTATAACACTGGCGGGGCGTCGACGGCAGGCCTCGCACGGGTGCTGATGTTATCGCATGCGCCCTCCGTGCAACGAAAATGTCCGGCTCGTTTCATCTCCTCTTCAGCCGCGTTGGCAGCACCCACTCGCGCGCTTTTACCCGCGGGTAGAACATACGATGAGCGGGGTGACGTTATCGATTTGGACTTTATACGGAACATGACGGAGATCGCGAGGCCGATGGCAAAACCCGTCGAGAGTGTCCATATAATATCTATCGCAATAAAAGGACGAAGCAAGTAAGTTTTAACACGAACGACGCACTTCGGGGAGAAGACAACTGTCACCCGCCGAACGCAACGCTCCAGTGCAAGTTTGAGGGAAACTTGGCCGCTCTGCCTTTTCGGCACAGCGACCTTTGTGCCTCGAATCTCTCGAGTTGTTCTGAATTCCATAAGTTGCTTCAAAGCTTACAACGCATGTGTGCAGCGCTAAGTTCCGACGCACGAAGCACGATATTCAGCAGCGTGCTGTTATGACTTCTTTGTGTGTGTATGCTCCCGTCTTCTCTCTCTCTCTCTCTTTCTGTACACCCCTTTCAAACTCCTCCATCCCATTCCTCAATATATGGTAGCATACCAGTTTTTCTAGACTGGTTAACATCCCTGCCTTTCCTCTCTTTCTTGTTCCTTCCTTCCTTCCTGCTGAAGTACCCCCGCCCCCAAAAGTTTGCGCAACGCAAAATTTCCGAGAACGCTATATTCCCGCTTTGTCTGAGAACATGGCCTCCAAATAGATGTCCCAGCCTCTAGTATTACCTGCGACCGATACAGCTACCCGATAGGTTAGAAGTGCCGTGCAATAACAGAGCAGGAATTCGTATTTGCAGTCGAGCCCATATTCCGTAAACTTTTGTGGGCGGGTTACGCGCACGATCGAAAACAAGCCGCGCACAGAGGACTTGAATGTCGAAGCACACGGAGTACGGTATACGCGTCCAGCTACGCGGAAGTGTACGCACCTCCGGGCCCGTTCGCAGGTCAGCAAGGAAATGGTTGATCGGAGAACTGAAAGAAAATGTTGAAAGATCGCCCTAGCGCCCAAACCCTGTCAGCGAGAAGCCGGCGACTAGAAGTGTGGGTTGCCAACAACTCCTGTCAGCGCAGTCAAGCTGCGCGGGAAGAATACAACACAACATTGAAGCCAGGTGAAGTAACGGGGTGGCCAGGGCACCTCCTACGGCTCTGACGAAGCGGGCTTCGTCGTGTAACTTTGGGAGTCGCGAGAAAATGCGAAAGGTAAATTGGGCGCTCACGATATCTACACTGCTAGAATATCTTTGTGAAAAATTATTTCAATCATGCATCTTCAAGTTCAAAACCTCACACGTCCCGACATCTACGGGCTCCGAGCTCGCCGCTCTTCGAGCCGCAATGGAATTTGTTATACAAGAATCCCTTAATAAGTAGGCCATATTCTGCGACTCTAAGGCAGCCATTCAAAGCGTGCGAAGTCTACGGCGTGGAAACTACCATCAGTTGGTGTCTCATACCAATGAAATTTGTCATCGCGCCGCTACTAGATCAAGGACATGACATAGTCTTACAATGCTGGTACACTGTGGGATCAGTGGTAACCACCTCGTCGACGACGATGCTCGATGTGCCCACGATGGAGCGCCCGCAATGTTCGTAGCCTTATCAAGAGTAGACGCTGCATGGGAACTTCACTACATTGCGCATAATGTCACGCTAACGATCTGAAATTATCCGCTTAACTCCAATCGTCGCCCACGGAACCTTGAATCGTTGATGCACCTACAACTGTCATCCAAGATTTCTCAACGTGACGCTACAATGCCATGTCGGTTGAGGGCCGGTGTAGCGTTTAACCACTCATTCAGCTGTGACATTGGTATGGGAGATTCATCCAGTTGCGGTAACTGCAACTGTGTAGAGATCAGTGATCATCCCTTGTACCGCTGTCCCCAATTTCAACAGCATCGCTGGACTCTCCAGTGTGCCTTGAGGAGACTCGACGATCGACCTTTTACTGAGGAAAGATCTTGGGAGCCTGGCATCTCAGCTCATCAGCCCGGAAGGCCACACGAGCCCTCCTGCAGTACTTCAGGCAACAGAATTGAGCGATCGCCTGTGCTACGCTGCACTGTGCTTGTGTTGTCAAATATGTCTCTCTTTCACTCCCTTATTCCCCTCCCCATGCGTAGGGTAGCAAAGTGGACGTAGTCTAACGAAGCCCCTTGCCTTTCCTATATTCATCCTCTCTCTCTCTATTTCAACCGTATATTTCTGGGAGACGTGAGACGCATGCGAAGGCGTTTCTAATACTGACAACGAGGGGTGGTTCAGGACGCCTTTAAATATAATATTAATACACGTACAGAAATGCTTTAGGTTCAGCCTGCGCTGACCTATGGCCGAAGATTTCGCAGCGAATGTGCACAGCTTTATAGATCTACACAGCTTTGTAATTGGAAAGAACAGTTAGTATTATCGTACAATATAAGCGAGTCCTGATCGCGAATCACAGCGTATTGTGTTATGTTCGAGGAGGGTCATACTGAACGTTCGTGGCTTTGTCGATACGTCAGACGTGTCGCCTGCAAACGTGTCAACTTATGTGCGTATTTTCAGACTCTGTTCTTCATCCATATGAGCACCTTGTAGTATCCTTTTACACCTAAATTTTTTCCACTTTTCTCGTGTTTGACTTAATTCCTGTGTTTTTGTTCAGTCTTCATATGGTTACATTTAAACACCTCATTTAAGGGAAGCTCATTTAATGGTTAGGTAAAAATCATGGCATGTAGTAAACTGGTAGTAGTGTTGATTACATCACTGGTTTCGCATCGGCAGCAGAATAACCCGAATGACTTCTCAAGCCTGTTGTGGCGCTCTAGAGGCTTGATTGCATAGAATAGAACATAATCATCCGCATATACCCGGGAAAAATGTACGCGGACCTGACATCATTTGGATGCAGCTTCAAGACTATAAGGGGTCGTGCGCGGAACTTTGTGGGACGTCAGATGATAAGCTATGGAGATGGCATTTTACAGGAATAAAGCTAACTGCGTGTGATTTGTAAGGAAGTTGAAATCCATTCTGATATAGAGGAGCATATTGAGCATAGTAGAAAGTTTTGAAAGAAAAACAAAATGCATGGCGAACTCTGGGATAAAAAAAAAGTTGCATAAGAAACGTACATCTATGTGCATCCAAGGGTAGCGAGAGTGAGTATCCTGCTTAACAGTGTTTCGAACTTCGTCGTCATACCCCAGTTTTGTCTTTAGTAAACAAGTTACAAGGCTTTCTGGTCACCGAAAAATATTAAAGTTACTTCCTGGTAAAAAAAAGGCGTACTAGAAAAAAAAGTGGTTTAACTTTATTATACGGAGACACCTAGTACATTTCATACAAAGCGCACGCGACATCATCTAAGCGCACACGGATAGCGCGCAAGTAACGGTGCTAGTATAGAACGGGCGTATCTTAGATTTTACTACCATATAAAATACTGCGAGAGAGACATCCAAGTAGGCACCAAAATACCAAGTTCCTATTTCCCGAACCAGGAAGTCGCGGTATACAGCGGTCGAAGCCCACCAACGCCGCAAACCGTGGCTGCTATAGCTTTTGATGTTTCTCAGATCCTAAAACTCATTTCTGCATGTCCTGCTGAGCTTTTTCTTCATATAAAATTGATAACCCTGGCTGCCAGTTGCCATACAGGCAAGACAGCCACGAAGCCGCTTTTTTATGCATACGAGCGACCACGTAGAGGTAAAACGGATGCCTTCGTAGCTCGAGAGATTGAGGCGCGTCGTACTGGGAGCGGGCGACGCAGAGCAGTAGATGTCGCTGACGTATAGCAAAAACCAACGATGGCACCGTTCTTTGGTGTCAGATAAAAAAAAAAAAACAGTCTCACAAAGTAAACTGATCATATGCTGATAACTCTTTCGCATTTCTAGACGGAAACAGACGGAAGCACCCATTCATAGGTCCTTCGTGCTGAGCTATCGTGAAAACCTACCCGTTTGGCTGTGTCCGTATACATTGAGCGCCAGAATACGGTCGGGCCTCGTTCTCTCTTCATAAGGTAAATACCTATGATAAAAGATGGTCCTGAAAACGCGCAGCAAGACGTACACTGACGTAAATGTAAAATTTTGTTTCAATACTGGGGCACGGTCCCAGAGCGCGTTCTCATATACCTCTATACCGCCCTTTTTGCGACAGTATTCAATTTGTACGGTATATATTAAAATATATAGCTGCTAAAAAATAAACGCATAAGCGCAACCCTAAGCCGAAAAAGTGTAAAAGAAAGAGAGAGAGAGAGAGGTGTTGACTTTAACAAAGCTGTCAATGACATAGCCTCGCTGGTCGCCTTGCATGTTACTGTGGACGTTGGGTGAGAAATATACGCGGTCATCACCCAAACAGAACACGCAACCATGTACAGCTGCTACCATATGTAACCATATGTAACGTGAGGAGCTGCAGCCACCGCAGCTGTGCCGGTAGATTACAGCAGGTTTTATGCGTCAGTTGCAGATTAAGTACTATAGGAGTCCCATTGGCATTTCTTTCTATTTAGTCTCTTCTTTAAGGCCAACATACTTGTAACCACGTAATAAAATTAAAATAAATGGCAGATGTGTGTGAAGCGTTAGTCGGTATACACCATTAATGTAACGGCAGAAGCATAGAGAGCGGCCCCACGCCGGTTCGAATCGATTTTCAGATGCCGCGGAGCTTAGCCGCTGACGTTCGCGCTTTCGCACAAATATCCGAAGCCGTCAGACGTTTTCGTGGAGGCCGCCAGGAACGGCAGAATAGGCTCCTACAGCTGCGAGGCTTGCCTGCTCTATTAATGCATGTTATAAATCGGGCAATTGGCCATACAAGTTAAAGCACCTCCGCACGCACCAAGTTTTTCACTAGTATGTAAAAAACTTCGAGGACGCTTGAGCTTCACCTTAAAGAGTAGAACGCGATAGCGTAATCGGGCCCCGTGCGCATCGCCTTCGCAATTGCTAGGCTCGCTTCGGTTCTCGGTGCATGCCTCAATCGTGCCGTAAGGAAACGAACGACTTTGCACGTAACATTGGCCGTTTCAAAGTATCCTAGAATGCCTACTGCAAGTACAGTTGTTCAGTGTCCACTACGCCGCCACAGTTCTTCATCTTGCGAATCAGCGAAGGGCCCACTAAGCATCCGTAAAGCAACACGCGAACCTACGCAGCTGTTCACTTTGTTCACTTTGTTCGCTTTTGCAAATGGTGATGATTAAATGTGTCTGAGCGCTTTGTAATGGGTGGGCCTTTAAAACACCCACTCGTTGCGCAATTGACATATTTTGACGCCTGGTGCGATTCTACGCATCTGCCACGCAATTTTACATGCGCAAAGGAGAGTCCTTCCACTACATGGCATTTATATGGTGTTTTTTTTCCGAAGCAGAGTCAAGATATAGCGTGGCTCTGTGGTAGAACACCTGCTTACCAAGCAGATGGCCTGGGGTCGATTCTCACTCGGACTGAAAATTTTTGATTTATTTTATTTGCATCTTTCTCGATTTCTCGGTCACGGACATGATGATTATTTTTCGCTCACAACCAGCGACGCCGACACCGAAGTCGACACCGGAATTTCTGCGAAACGAGCTCTTTAACGCTATCCGCGTTAATACGGCGTAATCGCTTCAAACTCTCACCTCGCGTTGTCCTTGCCTCTAGCTGTGGCAAACGCTTCAGTTATGTCCGCATGCTCTGGCTCCGTAACCTTAGGTAAGGCTCTTAAAGGGGCCATGACACTCAATTTTCGATCGTAATCTCTGTTATGTGGGTTAATCCTTGCGCGCTCACAAACAAGCTGACGAAGTTTTAGCTCATTTGGTCGAGCACATGATTTAGAATTAAATGTGTTAATAATAATATCTGGGGTTTAACGTCCCAAAACCACGATATGATTATGAGAGACGCCGTAGTGGAGGGCTCCGGAAATTTCGACCATCTGGTGTTCTTTAACGTGCACCTAAATCTAAGTACACGGGCCTCTACCATTTCGCCTCCATCGAAATGCGACCGCCGCGGCCGGGATCGAACCCGCGACCTTCGGGTCAGCAGCCGAGCACCGTAACCGCTATACCACCGCGGCGGACAGAATTAAATGTGTTATAAACACGCGAACGGCCTGAAAGTCGGGCAACACTGGCGCACTCGCGAGCCATGAAGTAACAAGCTGGTTGCTTTGCGATCGTCTGCATTCTGACGAGCGATTCCCTTCCGTGGTCAGCTGCGCGTGCCAATAGAGCTACTATAGTTTTCTTCAACTTGGCATTAAAATTGAACAATTTGCAGTGGCTGAAACTTAGGTAGAAGACTGGCATTACTGGCCTCACACGCCATGGCAGAATGGTGGTCGCCAGGGGAGGGCGGGATTTATAACCGGCGACTTCTGGGGCTCATTTTGAGCTAAAATCTTCTTTTAAAGACCATATTTCATATTTTTATAGGCTTAATAGACCCCCTACTTCTATTTTCCGCTAAAAACCGCAAATTGTTTGGTGACCGTGTCATGGCACCTTTAACCACTGAGACTGCTTCGCGCACATGAACATGCAGCATTAGTGTATGACACAAAGTAAAAAAATCTGATAGGCGGATAACGTTCAAAAACGCTTCGACTGGACCTAGTGGGTATATGAAATAGCTGAAGCTGTATTGATGCGCCGGAGAGGTGCACATCAACACACCTTCAGTCACAAAGGAAACGTTTGTTAAGGAGCTAGCACAGTAGGAAAAAACAAAAAAAAAACAGCACAGAGTAAGCGGAGACATACGCACGGTTTACTTACTATACGACCCCCTATATATGTTGCACGCACCAGAACGCAGTATAGTGTTGTGTGCACAAGTTAATCGAGTGTTTTTATTTTAGAGGCAATGGAATCTGTAAAAGTCAACCATGGCAATTTTCTACTCCGCGAGTGTATATTTGTTTCTTTATGTGAAATCGAAATGCATAAGTAGCTCGGTATTGAACAGATGTTCATAATTATTATTTAAGCTGACTGATTTGCGCACAAGTTGTAATTTGCAGGATGGTAGCTCTTGACTTTACAAAACATGCCAGAGTGGGCCAAATACAGAAGTTCCGAGATGTCGCGCTCTCAAGTTGTGCTGCTAATACAATGGTGTTCGAGATAATGTCGTCTTTTATTGCATAAAAAGGCACTTAGTTTAAAAAAGCAGCTATAACAGTGCGTTTTCAGGGGAAGTTTAACGGCGTTTATCTCGAAACTGGGGCGCTTCAGAAGTTGTTTGAAGCGCGCATGATTTGATAAGTGTCTTAGTTATAATTGAAGCTGACATATCGGCCCTAAAGTAATTTGTTGAGTAGTGAGATTTTCTCTTAGTTCCCTTAGTAAGATGTCCATTTGTGAATTATGCGTTTCAATTTCTACGAGAGCAAGGAATGTTCGTTCCTCAGAGTGGTCCAGCTCAGTGACTAAGTTTGACGCAGGATCGTTCTGAAAAATTCGACTTAATTAAATGAAACAAAAGAAAAAAAAATATAGTTGATAGCTCTTTCATAGGATACGTTCGTAACACGAAAGTGAAACGCGTCTACGTAGAAGCAGTTGAAGACCTGTTTTTGCACAGTGCGCATTGATGTTGGGACGGCATGTCAGCCTTCGATTTGGGTGCATGCATGTTGACACTGCCACATCTCCGTCGTGCATTTTGGGTCCCGAGAGTATAGCAGGGAGTTTTAGTGCTGGGGCCGCCAAGCGGCTTGAGTTCGCAAGCCGTTTTGTGGCCCCGGCACTAAAACTCTCTAGTGCATTTGACATCCCGGTATGTTGCGACGCGCTCAGCTTCGTAGCGCACGGCTCGAACGCGGGAAAGCGTTGTGCTTCCCGCTGGAGTGTGTCCCGCTGGCCCACGGCCAACCTAGAACGCTGCTAGCGTTTCAGCGTAAGAGAGAACGTAGTGTGAGAGAGCGTACTTAATGCGTTCATGCGAAGAAACCTGCGCATTTGTGGTGTAGTATAGTTAGCGCATGCGGATCCTGAGCTCGAAAGTCGTGGAGTCCGTGGTTTGACTCCCCGACAGGGCAACGTAGCCGAGGTTTTTGCTTGATTAATTTCTCACCTATCAACGTGCCCTTTAATTGACGCCAGTTTTGTTACGGAAATGACGAGAACAACTGTTAGCGGGCCCCGGCATAAAACACTCTCGTGTTAGTAAAAGCACCTGCAGTGGTACCACTGAGAGGATCAATCCTGCCTGCAGGACAAAAGGTGCACGGAAACCAATGAAATGGAACAAAAGTAGAGACGCATTTGTCAACCTGCCAGAGAGGTGGCCCCGTTATCGTGCAATGCCAACGGAAAAACAGCTGACTTGCATATCGGCACTTTCGTATAAGAGAGACACAGAGACAGAACATTATTTATCCCATCTTAATGGGAAAGGGCCTGCGACAAGAAAGCGAGGCAGGTTAGCGTAGTCGCGGTATAGGCTTGCTCTACCTGAACCCCCCTCAGAATTGCCTTCTGAAGTTACGGGCTGCAACTCCGTATGAAAGCTTCCCGCAGCTCCTGACTATTTAAAACGCTACGTAAGTTCGAGTGAGGGCAGTGGTCTTTGCATTGCCACATAGTGTCTGGTTTAGGTCCGCTCTGCTAGCAGGATAAAACATGCAGGCTGGGGCGGGCCATATCTCCGGGTGAAATACACGACGTAAGGCAGGGGAGAAAAAAGTGCGAGTTCGTAGTTTACGCCATAGCACCTCGCGTCTGCATGAAGGCGGGCGCATTAACGGTGGGAGGGTTTGGCATTCAAGCGGTAACGCCCGCAAATGACATGGTACATGAGTAATTTATCTTAGGAGGCGAGTGCGAGAGGAATATTATCGGCGCCTGAACCCTCCCTTAGACTGGCCTGAGCTCAGCTCGTGAAATTTTGAGCACTGGCGTAAGTCGTTTCCACTGTTGGCGGTAAGGCGTTACAAGTAACGGCGTTACCGGTAACGCGTTACTTCTTCTGGAAACTTAGTAAAATGCTCGATAACATTTCGGAACTGTAACGGGTAACGTACTTACGTTAACATTTTTCTGTTACGTGAGCTGTCATGTTACTAGTTCTTTTTTATTCCAGTTAAATCGTTAAATAAGTTTTTTCACGTAGAATCGTTGTTGGGGCTAGAACTTTTATGTGAAGTGTAAATAGGAGTTTTTAGCATGGATACTGTGGGTTCCGGCGGCGAAGGCGCACAGATTCGAATTTCTCACAACGGAGTAATGGCAGAGGTAACTTACGTTACGTTTTTTTTTTCTGTAATGCTAACGGTAACGCGTTACTTTTTTTTGTAGGTGACGTAAGGCGGTAACGCGTTCTTTTTTGTTAAATTAATGAGTACGTATTTATTTAGTTTTTTTTTGTTAAATAACGCCTACAACACTGGTCGTTTCATTGCAGATTAGGTATGCATGAGCAGGTGTTCAAGGTGAACACAGAATGGCGGATTATTGACTACTTCCCCCAGTCTGCCTATTTGTGGCTGGCTGCACTTAGCCGCATTTCTTTCGCTTCTCAAAGGCCAATTGCAAGACAATTTACAAGCATGTACGACATAGCGCTGCAATGCAAAAATACAGAAAAACGAAAGAAAGCAGCGAAAGCGAGAGCAGAAAGAAAGACGGCGCTGTTATCCTTCAATAATGTCCTCCATAAGCCCGTTCCGTCAGCTTTCAGCAGTCATTTTTTCTGCGAGCAGCACGTACGAGACAGGAAAGATGCCCAACGGAATGGGCGCTATACATATATTCGACCCATTAGCATTGAAGTGGCTCGTCTAAACCGCCATATTGTAACTTTTTTGTTAACTATTCACCCACTCACTCAAGTAATGTCTCAACAAGATACATTTCAGGAAATATATTAACGAACATTGCGATCCCTACAATAACCGCAGATTACATGCTTTGTGCTGTGCTAGTACTGTTTGTCGATCTGGCGTACCAACAAGTATACGTCACGCTACTCCATGCAGGACAGACCTCTTTTGGAACTACTCTGAACAAACGGCTCTACAAAAAAGAAGGTTACTAAAATACTTCTACATTTTCCGCGAGTGCTTGGGCTCAGCCATACATCCTTCAACGTGGCCCCTTCTTCCTTGAATGCCCATGTTCTCGCTGAATCGCTGGAAGAAGTGATCGCCTATACTTGATAACATACTTGCAATTTATAAAAAAAATACTTGCAATTTATATATTTTTTTGCCATAATGTTAGTTATCACCAGCGCTTTGCGAGAGGAGGGACAAGAAGAAAGGCTTTTCGTGGTTTTCTCGAGCGTCGTGCGTCGCAGAGCGCCGTGATAACGGGCAGGAAAACGGCGGCGGTCATCGATCACACTAAGTGTCAGAGAGTGCCAGAGTAAGAAGCGGTGCAATGTAATTCACATCGATTTGTTGACATGTACCATGTGGGGGCATGTATCGTGAAGCAACTCCTATTAAGGCTCAGTAATCGAATAGGCTCTAATAAAACATTACGTTTTGCACCAATGTTACAGCAAAAGGCAAAGGTGTGAGCGGAAAACTATGAATGGCTAAGGGCAAAGGTACGCTTGAATAGAAAGCCTGAAGAATTGAGCCCCTAGTTGTTTCCCTTCGGACAGGATTCGTGCAGAATTGTGTGGAATTGCTCCTGACGTAACGCCGTTGTGACAGACGAGAGTCGGGTCGAACTCTCTCTCTAACTTTTTATTTAAGGAGGCCTTAAAAGTGCCCCAATTCAAGCTAAGTAAAACGTTTTGTCAACAGATGCTGAGGTTTGCTATATGCGCTTAAAGGGACACTAAAGGCAAATAGTAAGTCGACGTTGATTGCTGAAATAGCGGTCCAGAAGCCTCGTAGCGCTGCTTTTGTGCCAAGGAAGTGCTTATTTTGAAATAAAATCACGTTTTTAGTGGTCCGCATCGCGTTAGCGCGCTTCAAATCTCCCGCCTGAAAATACGACTCTCATACGTCACTGCTGCCGTGCCCAACGTTGCCCGCTTTTACTGCGCGGCCGCCGACACTAGTAGCAGCCGAGCGGATGTAGCGGGACCCACAGTAGCAACAACGGCGCTGCGGCAAAGACTTGCTCGGATGGGCACATTGAAAGCCGTCACCAAGTTGCGGTTGGCCTCGTAATCCTCAGTACGAAAGTGCAGCGAGCACACACGCAGACTGTTTAGCACACTGGCGCAATGGCATGACACTAAGCCACTTCGAGCGTAAGGGTTCATTCCGCGGCACCCAGTGAAAAGACACACCGGTTTCCTTGCTGCAGCACTGGCGTTGTGCACCATTCGGGCATCCGGCAATATCACACGCATGCGGCATTTTGTCGAACTTTCTGTCAGAGCGACTTTCACGAGCGCGCAAAACACGCACGGCAGTACGCGATCCCGAAACTACCACTGAGACGGGCGAGGCACAGTTCGGCGAAAACGGAACCTTTGAACCACGCGCGCCGTTCCCCATGGCAACGCCACGGACGTTTTGTTTTCCATGAATCAAGAGGAAACGAACAAACAGCATTTTATTACGTCTTTTGATGCTCGGAACGTTCTTTTTTTACTGCTGCTAGTTTGATTACTAGTGATTTATTGTAGGCCGACTTCCCAACGTCATCGGGATCACTTCGAAAATGTCCCACTCGTGGCGCTCATCATGTGATACATTTAGCTTAAATTCTCGGTAAGTAGGGCACTGCTGTTGATAATATTGCCGTTTTAGAAGTTGTCATACATTGGGCTTTCACTCTGACATAAATTGTTATTTGCCTTTAGTGTCCCTTTAACGTGCGCAATGTGTTTTATGACATCTTTCAGATTCTGTTGTGTCAGTCGACGAAAGAGAGGGAAAAGCATGGATCTGAAGAATATGAAAGGTAAGTAGGCTTAAAGAAGACGAGCGTTCATACTGCTGCCCTGCATCAGGGTTAAAGAAAAATACAGGAACAGAGGAAGAAGGAATTCCCAACAGTGGCATGCCGTTCACTGAACACCGATTTCAGGTTAGGCAAGTTGTCATAATATTTGCTCTAACTCTAGTCTATCATTCTGATATAATACTGCACGCAGAAGACTTGAGCCACCTAATCGATTGGGATAGCGCCAACATACTAGAAAAGTAAAGGACATCTGACCTCATGACGTCACTTGAAATTGCTTTTCACCCAAGCGACGTATAGCACAATCAATCGGACGGTCTAAACTTACGTCATATTGTCACGGGCGGAGATGGCAGTCTCCCTGGCGGTCTCCCTTCGAACGTCCCCTACCCGGCTCGCCCATTTGACCAACACGGTCAAATGGGCGAGCCGGGCAGGGGAGCGGCTGCAACGTTCCAGTAAGGTAACGCGGAGGTGTCTTGCCTTGTTGACATCTAATGCAAGACTGGACGTATTTCTGCACAAACCGGTACATTCTGCGCCAGTAATATCGCTGACGCAGCCTTGCGTAAGTTTTCAGCATGCCGGCGTGAACAGTTTGGGGACTTGCATGGAAATTCGCGCAGCTGTCAGAGCGCACATGACGTGGGACAGCAAGGAGCCACTTCCGACCATCTGGCATGTAGTTGCGGTAGTACAGGATGCTGTCTCGCACGGAAAAGGCGACAGCTTGGCGGCCTAGCACTCTCGTCGAAAAGACAACAGATGCATCGCTAAAGTAGTCAAGAAGCAAGGCAAGGGATGGGTCCTTGCACTGCTCCTAAAGCATGTCAGTATTGTCCGAAACCTGTCAACAATATTTTAAAGCCTTTATAAACTTTTAAAGCCTTTATAAACGGCCTTGATTGCACTGTAAACAAGGCCCGCATCAAGAGAGCCGAAATGCCTTTTTTTTTATTGTTATGTGCTTGGTGTCCTCCTTACTTTTATCATGACATATCACTGCTAAGAAATACGAGAGATGCTGCTGAACGACTTCGGTTACTCGAAACCGATCCATAAACATAAATACAGTTGTCGCATAGTCTGTGTAGTGACTCACAGGCCACTGAAGTATTTGTCTTGGATTGACCGCCTATACTATAATACGTGCCCGAAGGAGCATTGCCGTCGTTATAGCTTTTAAAAAGGAGGCCCCCATGAACGCTAAGCTCCCATGCCCATAAACCATGTGAGAGAAGTGGTCTGGAAATTTTTACTCCCGCCGCTGCCGCCTGCACTCTCGGCTTGCGACACTCAATCATTTTAAGCTCGCGAGAAACGTGCTACAATTACGAACATTCAGACGTCCTCCTTGCCTTTCTGCGCCCTCTCACACTTCCATCGAGCCCAGCTGTTGCGCGCAGGGTATCACACTCTTCCGCTGACCATTTCACAATAACTGAGTTTATCTTCATACTTATCGGTGTACTTGCCCACTTGTTGAAGGCGTGTCGTCATATGACACTGCAGTGAGTAGAATTTCGAGAAAGAGTAGAACAAAAAAAAAAGCTGAATGCTCTTTGTTTGAGATTTTTATATCCGAGTTCTAGTCAGCAGTGAACAGATTCGCGGTATTAATGACAAAACCCCTTTTGCACATGCTAGATGTGTTGTCTAAGCAGGCGCGTTTAAAAACGTTTCTCGCAATTTGGTGTTCATGAAACGTTTTCAACTCAAGTGCGTAGAAATGTCTAGGCACACTTTTAGGAGTAATGGGTTTTAGGCGTCATTATGGATGTGACTGGAAAATCGTTTCCATTTATGCAGCATTTACTACATCATTGTGTTGCTGCGTTTTCGACCCACTGCCGAGAGCAAAATCTTGGACAAGAAAACCTAGTAAAGGAATTAACTGATTACTCGGAATAATAAGGAGCGAACAAAAGGACAAACTGAATTCCTCTTCAGTCATACAGCTGTAGTCACGCATGCAAAATACACGTATACTTAGACGTCCAAATGAATGAACAAAGATATATTTTCAGGAAAATCTGCAAAGAGAGAAACCAACGAAAGCTTAAACTCGTAATCACAAGAAAAGTAGAAAGAAAGCGACGAAACTCGCCGACTATTCCCAATATCTCTTGAGAGATGTAATACTAGTTGTGATTCCGAAGATATTATCCCGTCACGTATCTTTCTCGAATGGATCTAATGGTTTTCATGAAACTCATAGAGTGATAGTTAAATAATTTCGAATCTTATCTTGGTCAACCAGTTACTTTAATACATGGCAGTGAACCGAGGCCTATGTATAGTGCATATATTACTAGGTGTGGCCGAATTCATACTCCACGAAAAGATGTTTGAATTCATTTGTAGTTGCCTCGAATTGACGTAGCTCTCTATCAGATCCTGGCTACCGCTTGCCATCACGAGCTTTCTCCCATGATTCCTCGCTGGCGCGCCCATCGTCCCATCGTGCAAGGTCGCCGAGGTCTCTGTTCGCTTCTCCGCGATTCTCGTAGTAATTAATCGTAGTTTTCACGTCGTAAGCTTCGCACGCTTTGAAGCGCCCCCTTATGGTTGCACAATATTACTCATTTACTAGGGAATTAATGTATAATAACTTCCACTGCGGCTCGAAGAGCGGCGAGTTCGGAAACTGTAGATATCGTGACGTGAAATGCACCCGTCGAACTTACGGAGACCGAAACGTCCATGTAAATATGAATTCGATTAGCATACGACGTATGTAAAAAAGGTGTACTGTAATGTGCTTGAGAGCCGCAGAGAATTGATTGGCCTCCTTTGATATTCCTGGAACTTCGAGGTGCACAGGAGGTTCTGCAGGCACCACACGGGAGATGGCGTTGTTGTTGCGGGCGAGAATCTCAACGAGATATAAAGCTGGTTAGCCGCAACAACTTGGCTATTCCTGCTAAACTAACGCTGCTAAAATGAAACTGCAAATCTCAATGACACTGAAACCATATATTTCACCGCCTATATAGTTAAAAAGCCTCGCAGCGTTAATTTTGATTACTTGCCAGGAATAGTTAGATGAAAGTGATTAAGGTACGATGAGAAAGCCCAAATACAAACCGCGACGATTTAATTAACTTACAGCTAGTAACTACATACTATACCTGCTACATAGCTACTACGTACTTGCTGTAGTGCTAAAACTTTTTTTATTTCCTGGCTTTTGATTGGGAAAATGTTATTACGCCTTTTTGTGGGAGCCTCAGCTAAAACATTACGGCGGATGCTTAGAAATGTCTAAGAATGTGACGGCAAAAGCCTAGTTGGACTCGTAGCGATGTAGAAGGAAGATCAGAGCCCACGCGGCAGCATGCAGGCACTGTTCACTGGAGTTTTCAAAATGGGACAGCGGCGTAAAAACGCACAGCCAAGCGAGTAGAAGCAGCCAAATTGGACACGACCCCGACTAGAAGCGAACGCGACTCGCGCGTCTCCCCCTGTCTAGACCGTGCACACTTGGCAGCGTCAACGCATTAGCACATGGGTGGAGAACGCGTCTCATCCTTCTTCCCGCCCCTCCTGCGCTGCTGCTCACGCGAATGGCGCAAATACGACATGGACGAAGACGACGCGCAGCTCGCGCGCTCGCGTACTTTTTTTTTTATCAAGGCGAAAGGCATGCATGCCTCATCAAACAAGAAATGTAATAGAGATAATAATTGTTGGGATTTAACGTGCCAAAACCACGATATGATTATGAGGCACGCCCGCCGTAGCGGAGGGCTCTGGAAATTAAGACCATTTGGGGTTCTTTAACGTGCATTGACATCGCGCAATACACGGGCCGCGAGCATTTCGGCTCCATCGAAATGCGACCGCCGCGGCCGGGATCGAACCAGCGCACTTCAGATCAGCAGCCGAGCACCGTAACCGCTAAAACACCGCGGTGGATGATGATCACGATCCCGACTCGAAGGCGAAAGCCCCCCCTGTATGGCTACCTGGTCATCATCGTCATAATAATCGAGTAATCATCGAAGATTGATAATTTGATGATTATGGTGATAGCATGTACCTCAATATAATTCTAACTCATAGTGTAAAAGTACTTCGCGCGCCATTCACTCCCCTTAGCTCTCTGTATGCCTGTTTTCTTCCACATCACAAACGCAGTGCCGTTTGCCCTGCGTGAGAGAGATACATGACCATGCTCCAGGTGCCACATATTTATTTATTTATTTGGGCATCAAGAGTATCTATCTATCTAGCCGCCTACGTCTGGGGGCTCTCATAACTTGGTATTTTCCAAAATTTACTGAGGAGGACATGAGCGCATGCCGAGCACAATTAACCGGTTCTGACATGAATAATATGACATGCCTCTCGCGTACGTCACAAAACTCTTTTACAGTCACGTGTGGTACATACCCGCATACCACAGCCCGTGGAATGCATGTAAGCGTCAGACGTGATTCACAGTTTGTATCAACCCAGGAACTCGAGAATACCCTTTGGATCAACGCAATAGCCTTAAGGATATTGTGTCGCAGAAAATACGGTGCTGGCGTCGGCGGCGTTGCTGGTGAGCGAAAAACCCCGATGGACACAAATAAAAAAAATCACGGTTCGAGCCGGAATCGAACCTAGGCATTGTGCATGGCAGTCAAGCATTCTACCATAGAGCTGCGCCAGTGTTCCAAACTGCTTAGAAAAATGACCCTATACAGACGTCATTTCGGGACAACGTCAAATGTGGTTACAGTGTTAGCTTTTCACTTTTATAACAATGTAATAACCATTACATATGTACTCCTATGACTCAGTTAGCTATAGCCAAGCTATAGTCGATCGCAGGGCATCCTGGACTAAGGGCCCCTCTCCTAAGTTATCTTCTCAAATAAAGACGTTTGTTCCCTCTCTCTCTCGAACCCGCATGAATACACCAATGGCCGCTCCCTATGGTACGCACATAATGGGGCCGTGGTGCGCACTTCGTGGTGCGCTCTAACGTTATAGGCGTCAGTGTAGTCGAAGTGCCTGGTAAGCGCGCGATATGCACAGAACTACTAAATTTGCACAAAGACGACGAACAACCTCGTAACGCCTGCCTCAAAACAAAAAAAAGTGGCATAGGCAGCTACTCTCGTTGACTGCTTCGCATCAAATCGATTTTCACGATGCGTGGGATCTGCCGGAATTTTTGTGCTTAAGATGCGCCATTTGGGAACTTCGATTGTGTTGCTGGCATTCGTGGTCTTCCAAGAAAAATTAAAAAAAAAAGGATCTTGTGGTGCTGTTTTAAGCAATTGGGACGGCGCCACGAAGCGGCAAACCTTATGTTACATGCGTCCCAGTGACATTGCCCAATCCGTGACGACAAAAGGCTGTCGTCTCGACGGCGGTCACGTGCCAAGCCAGCCATCGCATGTTGTAGAATACTGTGCTTTTTCGCAAATATAAAGGCGCGTCTCGAGCCTGCAGCTGAGGCAGGACTGTTCTCTACATTTTACTCTCTGTCGGCCGCGTGAGTGGAAGGGCCATTGAACTTTCTTTGGAAATGGCGCAGCATGAAGAACATTTCGCTATCACGTTATTTACGTAGCAATCAATGCGTTTCACTCATATACGATGTTTCGTGACCGTAGAGCGAGGCTTTGAATAGTGATTCAGTCTGTATGCTCCTTAGGTACTCTCCCCGATCTGAAGATTGTAGAAAATCCAATCCGTAAAATCACGCAACTTATGCAACCGTTTACGGGTTTGTCGTAATTTTAGCGTTTTACTCAAACAACTAGTTCTTCGGAAACACTGTACGCTTCCAGTTGTTTCCTGATTTCACAAGCGTGGTACTGCCATCGCGTCTAGTAATTAGGATTCCGGGTATGCAACCAGTTTTTAGACTACCCAGAAAGAAAGAAAAATCGATTTGGAAGATTTTCTACTCGCTTTCCGGAAAAAGCACTTTGCGTTTAGAGACTCCGAATGGTAGGCCTTTTATTTCGCTACAAATGAGCAGGTCATTGAAAACTAGTGAGACGCTCGCCTTAAAATGTGAATTCATGCGACGCGCTTTTCTTTTTTACATCCCCGTTCATCCACTACGGATGGTCTGCAAGAGTGCACCTGTCCACTATTGGCACGCTGTGGTTTGCAAAGTGAACGGTGGCAGGTCTCACCGGGTTACCGCAACTAGTCGCCCCCGGGGCGGTAGTGAAAGCGCCGTCGAGCGACTTTGGCCGCACGACAATTTTGAGTGCAATGCCAGCGCGTTTCGAAATGCTGCGAACTGCGAAGAGCTCCTTGTCGCCCCAGGGCCCGCACAGGCGGTCTCGCCTGCTCAAACTCAATTCTGCGTTTCCGGCGAGACAGCTCTCACTGAGGCTAGGGTCACTCAGTGTTGAGACGCTGTTCGTGCCACGAGGTAAGGCCGACAGGATGTAAGTTCAGTAATGCCCAGGGACATAGATAAAAACATAAAACGAGACGCGGGCGCAGCGACCAAAAGATATGTATGTCGCAGTTTTTTTAGAAAGTTGTCATTTCCTGATTTGTATTCGCAGTTGTAAACACAGACTTTCAATGCTTGTACGTAAAAATGACGAATAGGCAGTTTGAACTAGGAGGCTGCGAAAACTACGTTTAACATGGTCAGGCAGTCAACAACCACTAATTTAATTTTAGCGCCCTACGTTGGCTTCCCTTTGGCGAGAGGGTGCTGGCCGCCACTGGATGTTTGTCGACACGTGTAATGCACTCACCTGTTAATAATAATATCTGGGGTTTAACGTCCCAAAACCACCATATGATTATGAGAGACGCCGTAGTGGAGGGCTCCGGAAATTTCGACCACCTGGGGTTCTTTAACGTGCACCTAAATCTAAGTACACGGGCCTCAAACATTTTCGCCTCCTTCGAAAATGCAGCCGCCGCGGCCGGGATTCGATCCCGCGACCTTCGGGTCAGCAGTCGAGCGCCATAACCACTAGACCACCGTGGCGGGGCTGCACTCACCTGTTATTAGATGCGTATATTTCTTCTAAAACTGGCTTTGCTCCGTCGTAAACAATTATTAACAATTATTATGAAATGTGCGTTTTTTAGGTCATATTCAAGCGTCTCTCGTAGATTCAATTTTTTTTATGCGTTCGCGCTTTTAAGGGCCACATGTGCGCATTGATATACATAATATAAATACGGGTTTTGATTGAGGGGCTCGATTTTTGTTGGGCACAACCATAAGCGATATGAAGCCTCGAGTTTTAGCCACTGGCTGACACTCCCAGGTTTACACATGAACAAATGCCGAATAAAGTGGACGGGGAAACGACCGTCGGTGTATATAGGAGTATGTAACGCATCGCACACGTAATGCGAAGTTCGTGTGTTCGGTTCCAAGCGCCGGCAAGTTGATTATTCGTCTACTTTACTTTCCCTTTATTTCGTAATTATTGCACATCAATTAGAATAACGCAAATAACGCTACCTGTGCTTTTCTTGGCTTCATTATCTGTTGACTTCCTATTGTATTATGCATAAAAGTCTCATGGGCGGTGCTGTAAAAATATCCGAATGTTCTGGAAAGCTACGCGCTTTGCGACACCACTAGATATTTATGAGAAGGCTCCAGCTGGTCTCAGTATACAGTGTGTGTTTGTTCTAGAGGACATCGGTTTTTTATAAAAATGCTATGACAGCTAGGCACCTGTCGCTTTCACACGCAAACTTTACGTCGAGCCGGAAATACTTTGCCGTAGCTACAGTTGCATCAAAATGGCCAAATAACAAAAAATTCTTAATTAGCTGTTTAATTATAAACTTGAGGGCAGCTGTTTATATGGGAAAGTTGTAGGCAGTCACAGTTTATGACATTCATTTGTTACAACTCACAAAAATCGCACGTGATTAGAGATATTCATAATCGAATTTCAATGGCGATATCGAAAGCGACAGCGCCGGGAGCGCAGGAAGGGCAGACCGGAACTTCCTGTGTCAAGAAAGTAAAGAAATTTGAATCAAGCAGAATCTGGCCAGGAAAAAAATTCGGGAAGCTTGCACTATGTCGCGCAAAGCTTGGCCCAGCGAAGCACGGGCCCGTCGCCGCTTGCTGGACAACCTACTCCTCTATATTTCTCTATAGAGTTGGGCGCCGTTCTTTGTTTTTCTTTAGTTTTCTCTTTCTTTCTTCATCCTTTCTTCCTCACTCTTCTCTCTGTTTATGTTGTTTTTGTCTCTGTTTATTTCTATTTTTTTCTTTCTGTCTCTATCTCTTTTTCTTTCTCTTTCTTTCGCTCTCTTTCCTATCTTTGTCTCACTCTCTCTCTATTTCTCAATTGCTTCCTCTTTCTTTCTCTTCCGTTGATTCTCTCTGCTTCTTAGTTTCTTTCTCTTTCTGCACTTCATTCTCTCTATTTCTCTATTTCTCTGTTTCTCATTCTTTTTATGATATGCTTTACTCCCTTCCCTCCTCCTTTGCCTCCCTCTTACATCTCTCCTACTCACCATTTCCTATCTTTTCTACCCCTTTGCTGTGCGATACTATACAAGGCTATGCTATGTTCTGTCAGAGTGCCTGGACAGCCGAGTGGTTAAGACGCTCGCTTTTGGATCATTAATACGCGGATTCGAATCCCGCCGCCTCATGAGGAATTCCTTTTTGGCCAAGATTTTCTGTTTCTTTATATCTTCTTTTCTGTCTGTCTGTCTGTCTGTCTGTCTGTCTGTCTGTCTGACTGTCTCTCTCTTTCTTTCTTCGCCCTCCTCACCCTCACATCTCTCCGTTTTGTGCATCGCGCCCTTTCTGTACGCCGGACAAATCGGAGCACGCGTTCTGGGAGCGAAGCAGAAGAGGTAGAAGACGAAGAGAGCGCGTGCCGGTTCATGATGATGATAATTTTGGGTCACGACATTTTACGCCGAGTTAGAACAGCTTCGCTGTTAGAACGGCAAGTCGTCTGAAATGCACAAGTGAATCGCTTATTCTTTGCGTGCGATGTGTGGTGCTCATCTGTTGTTTTCTGAAATTATAAATGAGCGAAGCACTCTTTCGCCGGTCTGCAAGAAGGAGCAGCGCAGTGGCTGCCGCCGAGTTTAGACTTTGTACAGTCAAAGAAAAGATGAAAACTGAGGTTTTCTTGCTCACAGCACAAAAGGAACAGACAGGCACCGAACGTTGGCACAACTTCGTCACGGGAACTTCTAATCTGACGTAAGCAAGCTACCAGAGAAAAACGAGAAAAAAGAACAAAACAACAACAACAACACATCGCGCGCGCGCGCGCGCGCGCGCACGCACGCACGCACGCACACACACACACACACGCACACACACAAACACACAAACACACACATACACACACACAAACAAACAAAAGAACACCCGCAGGTGATTTTCTTGCATCAGTATCTGAAGTGACCATCGCTACGGAGCAAAAGTGGCGCAAGTTAAAACAGCCGGCAGACAGCTTGAGGAGCGTTAAGGTGAGGAAACAATTGCTGAGTGGGCCCAAGTTCGCCCATCTCAGTGGGTTCGTATCCACGAAGCCTGCTACGTGGAACAGCTGCATGTGAGCTTTCGACTGCAGTAGTCCACTAAATTCAAGTTCTGGAAGCAATGTCATCTGTTACAACGCTTCTCGTCAATAAGTATAGTGCATGTCATCGGTCACTGCTAGCGCAGTCGGTTTAGACTGGACGTCATAGGTCGGCAAGAAGATTGGAGCTCACTAAAACTCACTCAAGAAATATATTTTGCCCTGAAAGCTCACTCGGACTTAGACTCACCATTACTTTCCTCAACCGGACTCACTCGGACTCTAACTCACCGAGATATTTACTCAGCCGGCCTTACTCAGACTCAGACTCAGACTCACGGCTTGACCTGAGTCTAGTGAGAGTGAGTGAGTCGACTCATGAGTCCGTCAGCGTAAAATTAGCTTTTTCGTTCATGGTGTCAATGCTATTTAACGCCAATATCGTACATAATCGGTGCTTCACGATGCGCCTTTTGATATTGTATCTTCAAGTGTGAGTTTGAGTGGTGTCTATCCAGTAATGATATTTCTTCTGAAATACGCGACTGACACGTAATATTTTTATCAAAATCTTCATGGTAATTGTCTGCGAGGGGAGGTCATGGCATCCCCCTCCCCGTACTCATGCTTCTGATAAAAAAAAATATTGAAGTGGTGCATGAACGCTAGTGCGTTGAGTGTGATTAGACTTAAGTGTAAACTTAAGCCGATATAAGGCTGATGGTAACGCTGACGATGAGTAGATAGGGCCATAGGTCGGCAATAAAAGGTAGAGCTCACCCATACTCACTCAAGAAATATCTTTTGCGCTTAGGGCTCACTCGGACTCAGACTCACCAATATTTTCCTCAACCGCACTCACTCAGACTCAGACTCACGAAAAAGTCCCTCAACCGGGCTCACTCGGACTCAAACTCACCAAAATATTACTCCCCCGGACTCACTCAGCCTCAGACTGACGGCCCGATCTCAGTCTGAGAGAGTCCGAGTGAGTCGACTCATGAGTGAGTTTGCTGACCTATGTCACGTCAACGAGTAAAGCAAAAAACGGACAACCGATCTAATTACAAAACTGCAAAAAGACGTACTTTATTATAAGTAATCAAGTAAATAATAAGCAATCAAGGGCTATTGGGCTAGCTGATGCATACTTCAAAACAGACACAACACGAAAACACTTACGCTCATTATGCCCTTCGCGTCCGTGTTTTCTCGTCGTGCCTTTCTTTTAAATGCGACTCATTTCTTAGCGAACCTAAGAAACTTTGGCCGTTTATATCTACATATCTATCTGTCTAACCGCCTACGTCTGGACGCTCTCCTGGTCGTCTCATGCATAACTTATAATATACCAAAATTGGTATAACAGGGGATCAGTGTATGACGAACACGATTCACTGGTCATGACATGAAGAACGCAAACGTCATGAAAACTTTTCCCTCAGTCACGTGTGGTACATACCCGAATACCACAGTTCACGTTATGTGGGTATGCACCACAGGTGATTCACAGTTTCGATCAACACAGTAACAGCGAACATACACATTGAAAATTCCGGCAGATTCCACGCATTGTAAGAATTGATATCATGATCACTCCCCGAGTATAGCATCTTTGTCGCTCACAGCAAGCGGCTTAACTGCAGGCGCGGCGGCGTGGCCATGTATAAGAACACTGCGATGCGCAACTTGACCGCATCACACTTCGCCGGCCGCCAGACACCAACGCACACAGACAATCAGCCGAATCGGCAACGTCTGCGTTGCGCACATCAATCACAATAACAAAGCCTTTCCACTAGCTGTCATCTACGTGAGCCCCGGAACGCAAAAGAAGTCCGTCCAGCGGTTCTTATTAACGTACCTTATCGTTTACCCAAAAACTGGCGTCAATGCTTCCTACAATGCCGAGAGGACCACGCGCCTCATCATTGTCGGGGACTTCAACATTGATTCATCAAAACCCAACAACGCCTGGTTTTCACACTACATGAAATACATTTTCAATGTGGACAGGACATCACAACACCTCGTTCCCACATCCAGGAAAGGAGGCATCAGAGGTAATTTCTTCGTAAGAGGCATCCACGGTTTCCAACGGCTGACTATAGTATATACATCATACTTCACTACACTTAGACCCCTCGACCCCGCGATTACGAACGGATCCGACAATTCCTATCTAGCTAATAACATCTGGGGTGTAACGTCCCAAAACCACGGTATGATTATGAGGGACGCAGTGGAGGGCTCCGGAAATTTCGACCACCTGGAGTTCTTTAACGTGCACCTAAATCTAAGTACGCAGGCCTCAAACATTTTCGCTTCCATCGAAAATCATCAGTCATCATCACGTTGATGATGACCTTGTTCAGGAACTGTCAAGAACCCTTTCCACAGATGTACACGGGTTCCTAAAATGTGCGTGCATATTAGGGTAGTCTCTTGAATGCCCGATAAGCTCGGGAAACTCTGTCATGACAAATCCATCTCGGGTTGAAAAAGTTGGGTGCACAAAAATGCCTACAAACGAATTTGTTGATTGCAAGACATTTGGGATTCATCGTGTTCCGCTCTCATGTGGGAAACAATATGTCGGCCAAACCAGGAGGTGCGCAAATGAGCGATTGAGAGAACACAATTACAAATCAAATAAACTGCCGCCTGAAGAGTTTCTCGCACTCCACGTCTATGCCTGTGGTTGCCGATGCTAGTTTCATAACACAGTCATTGTGGGTTTATATAAAGAGAAGATCACCTGTCTAAATGTTGATGGAGAACTTATCGATGCACTTGGTGACTTGTGTATCAGCAAGCCATCGATAATATTGTCGCCTAAGGGGTTGAATTTCTTTCGTAAGCATTGATTTACGGCGTTATCTTCGTCATTATTTCGCTTTGGTAGAGTTACTTTTTTCGCTCATGTCTCTGGGTGCTCCCACGAGTTCAACTGTCTGCCTGGTGATTATGGTTTACAAGCGGTCTGGTTTTGAAACTAAGCATGTTGTTGCTAGTAGCGCTGTGTGGTGTCCTTACGTGCCGTCTGGTGTTCGTGTGTCGTTTCGCGCTACGTCAAGGCTGTGCTCTCTTCCAATCTGTTTGTCCTTGTGCAGCGCAACAAACCGGACCTTTTTTTTGTGCTCAACCTCCCTTTCTATCCTTTGTTTCCGTTTCTGACGGGTATAACAGCTGGGCGAGTTGGCGTGACAGCATATTAACAAACAGCGCACCGGCCTATACTTTGCTGTTTACGTGTTTATGTGGCGCTTTCTATCGCTACTGTTCGCTGTTTCTACAACGAATAACAAGCTCTTTAGCGAGAAAATATCATGTGCATTGCTTTACTTGATTGGTCTGAAAGATTTCAGACATTTCAAGGGACTTGTATTACTTTAAAAAAAAAAAAGAGAAATCGAAGTTTGTGGATATTTGTGACGCCATCAACCTCTTGTTCGAGTACATCGCTCTCCTTGCTAGACTCGATTTTTGTGAACAACGACCACTGACACGCCCTGTGCTCTAAAGTGAAACCTTGGTACAACTCTCGCCGTTAATCATTCTTAAGTTTTCGATTATTTTAGTCTCTCTCATCTTTCTGTTCTCCTTTCCTGATTGCCCAGCGTATACAAGTAGCGAACCAGACGCTTCTTTGATAAACCCCCCCCTGCCTTCTGCCTTTCTGTTTCCTTTCTTATATATTTATGGGGCGCGCTCATTCTAATTGATGAGTGTTTTGAGTTATTACGAACATTGTAGGGTACATTCATTTGGTGAAGTGCCACGCCCTCCAGTTTAGTGTTCTCCTTTTTTAAGTGAACGACTGCTGCGCTTATGCTGGATGTGTCAATACAATTGGGTCAACTCTCGTTCCTCTAATTTATATTTTTTATGTTTCTTAGTCTGTTTTTCAACTGTTGCTATTTATTGTTACTTCAGTTAAACAACAACAACAACGACAGCAACGACAACGGCAACGATATATCGCGTCGGCCTTGACGACGTCCCCTGTCCTCGATTTCTGAGATTTATCTCAAAACCCGTCTCGTTTGGAGATGCACAATCCTGCACTTCCCGTTCTTCGCCGTCGCCCACGGAGCAATACCACATACGCATATTGGTGGGCTTGCACATACTGAACAAAGCTTGCTGCCCAAAAAACCTCACCGGAAGCCAGAGCTTTCCGATGCCACAGTGGACCGGGGCAAACAGCAATCACAAGATGCGTTTCCGGTGTCAGAGAGCGCCAGCGTGTTCTCCATTATTCAGAAACGACGGCACATGCCTCGACAGCTCTACTCCCGGCTTCAATATGAGCTTTAGCTATGGCAGACTTTAAGAAATTGATTTCAACCACACGACATAAAGTCAAGTAGCACGCTGAAACGAAGTGACCACAATGCTAAAGAGCCATTTTATCTTTCTTGCTTGCTTTCGAGCCGAACGCGACACTATTCGTCGGCACTTTTTAAAGTTAATGTTCGTCTTTTTTTTCTGGGCGTGGAATGAAAAGTACAGTTCCAAACAAAATTTGCGGGAAACTGCTGAGAACAGTGAGACAAAAAAAAATAAAGAGAAAGAAAATTACATCGTACGGAAAGCTCGGTTCAACAACGGGACTGTGGTATAGCAGACGGGTTCGGAATTTCCCGAGTATGAAGTTGAAGAGATGTGCTGGGCTAAGGTTTGCAAATATACTGAATCGTTGTTTTTGACAGAAGAGAATGGGTAGTTTTCGCATACCACTTTACTCTGATGGCATGCAAGTTTGTTATTATAATGTTCTATTTTGGCTCATCCTGTGGAGGTCCTCGCTCTCGATATATTTGAAAAGGTATGGGGGACTTCCTTAAGGGTAACTTATAAGGAAAATAAATAGAACAATGTTTAGTAAATTGCCCCTTTTCAGTATAAAATCGAAAATCCGATCTTAACTAAGTGGCACATGGTGCTTGATAAGCCAGAAAAGACCCTGTAGATGCAAGACGGAAGACAGCACCTCACAGAAGTTTTCGCAGACTAGCTCGCTGTGACGTCATAAAATTTGACGGTGTCTGTTCGGGAGTGGTTAATATCTCAGTGGTAACATGGAATTCACTGTATCCTATAAGGAAGTAAAAGAATGAACGGGTAAATGTTGCAGCAATTTCTCT
Source organism: Rhipicephalus sanguineus (assembly GCF_013339695.2). NCBI lineage: Eukaryota > Metazoa > Arthropoda > Arachnida > Ixodida > Ixodidae > Rhipicephalus > Rhipicephalus sanguineus. Next base: position 116,239,925 of record NC_051176.1, on the reverse strand, counting down.
TCGCTAGGCGACGGCCCACATTTATTAAGGCGAAAGCCTTAGATGCCTCATCAAACGCGATAATTGACCGGCGTCCCGCGCCCGCGTCTTCCGTCGGAGTCAAAGTGATGAAAAAAATCCTCATATTGTGACGACGTCACCAATGACGTCACCATGACGTCACAGATCGCCAATATTTGTGACGTCACATGATGACGTCATCACATGCATCTTAGCTTGGTCAACGGTGAGCCCATCTTGGAGGCAGCGCAAAACCAGGCGAGGTGCCTCCAATCCTGGAGGCAATGCAAAAACCACATTAGGTGCAGAAAGCTTTCGGAGGGTGCCGGCGCAGGAACAATACATGGAATCAGAAGAAAAAGATTATTACTTTCGCCTTCGTGCCGTCTTAGGTGTGTGCATAAGGGACCCTGTGAGTTTTCTATTAATTAATTAATTAAGTAATTAATAATTAATTAATTTATCAGTCTCACACCCACAACGCCATTTAGGCATTACAATGCATGAGTGGCGGGGGTTTATACAGACTGTAGGACCATCCGTCGCTTCTTACTCTCGTTCCCCGCTATGGGATCTCGCCCTTTCCTGGAATCGAGGTAGCCCCCTCCCCCGATACTTAAAGGCCTCCACAGCCAATCGGGCAACATGGTTTCAGTTTTCAATAAATGCCAGTCTACTCTCCGTTCTCAAGCTATGAACACGTGGAGTTCTAGACTCCGCTAAACCGAGCTCCCGACATGAGTGGTGTGAACAACCTATGACACTTTTAGATGAAAAGCGGTACAGCATAAATAACGAAAGTATTACGTACATCAAGATGTCAGTGCACATTACCAACATAAAAAAATTAAGCTTTCATAGACAAAATAAAAAGAACGGCATTACGCAACTATACAGGATGCCCCAGCTAACTTTAGCCAGAGTTTAAAAATATGCCGAGTCACCCTATGACGACACGACCAAATGCTTGTTGCTGACTTGTTGCATGGAGTAAGTCCACTTTTTACACCGAAGCTGTCTATGGCTGGGTTCTGGCGGATCACGTCCGCGGAGAATACGATGCGTAGAACAGCAGTTTTCGGCGCTCCTCGCCACCACCGATGCCTCTTTCCCAAGAGTCGCGAAACTCGGCGGCGGCACTTCCCCCCAGTCGTTGCGACTCTTTGTCTCGTGACGTAGAGATCGCGCTAGCGCTGTTATCGGCAATTGCCCTTTGGACTCTCTATGGGACGGAGACGTGTCGTTCGCTCGGAGGAACAACAACGGAAATAGAATGGGCGCCAACTCGCACAGAAACGCGAATAGGCGCGACAACGACGTGAAGCCGCTGCCACAGAACGTGCAGCCGCAGCCGCTGGCCTCCATCTTCACAGTAGCGGAAGGGCTCTGAATTTTTGTGTGTGTTCTGCTTTATTGCTTATTTAAGCAAGATCAATTCCCCAACTTTCGAAGCAACAAAGCTGGGAAGACAATTCCAATAAGAAAGTTGCAGAGCGGTTTACAAAACGTCGGATTAGGCAGTTTCTAACTTCCTATTCATTAAGTGTTTTTCTACTTCCTGCGAATGTCCGCGAAATACAAAAAAAAGAAAAAGAAAGAGGCTGGCTCTCCCGTAATTGAGAGTAGATGTACGCATGAAATGGCTACTGGGCACAGCCGACTGATTGGAGATGATAATAGCCAGACTCTTAAAGTGGCTATAGTCCATGTTCGAAAGGGCACACCGCACCACGCTGTTCACTTATTCATGAACACGCCATTATTTCCTGTCCCTATGTGAGATAAATTTTTCACGACGCGACGCAGGACTGAAAGCTTACTGAGCTGGAATGAACCTGTTTGGCACTAACCCTCATGCAAGTATCGCCCCGGCCAAACAATCGGAGCGGCGTGGTCAAGCAGCATGGCGCCATCCCCCTCGGAGGCGGCTCAACCCGCGCCGTCCTCCATGCACAGACAACCTGTTCTCAGCGTGAAAAGATGAAAATCAAGCGCATTTTGCAGTGTATCTGCCTTTAAACCGTCACTATTCGAAAATCGCAAATAAAACTTTAACAAGCTAGAAGCTACAGCTTGAGTGATATTGCGAAGAAACATTAAGAATAACTGGGAAGCAATATTTTTTATGTGGAAACTCGCCCAACGGTCTGTTCTTCCAACTGGGCCAACAGTCTGTTCTTCTAAGCAATATTTTTTTGTTACTTGGTTGGCAAATAGCTAGCTTAAATACAAAGCCCTGCACAAAGGGTCCGAACCACAGAGCTTGTTTTAAACTTTTGGCTATAGATGACCCGATGACTTCGGTCTGTTCTCGCAATGATGCCGGATGTCTCGTTTCAGCGCCCGGGTAACTGCGTTCGCTTTTTGCTCAAGGTCACTTGAAAAGTCACCGACAACGAGAGCTAAAAGCATTTCATGCTTAAAACACCAGGTGACATGCCCACTTGCACCCTGTGGTTGCAGTGCTCCCCAACGTCAGACGTGACAGTGATGAAACTTGTAGGGACCGTATGAAATAAACATATTGATAATGTTTTGTTTCGTTTGCCAATCTAGTCTTGCACCAAATGTCCTCGCGAGTGCTACTACCGACATCAAGCGGGGAAGAAGATAGCAAACTGTCAACAATCATAAAGACCATATAGACAGTAATTACGGTTTCTATTGTTCTAAAAAAAAAAAAACAGTTTGGAAAAACCTCGCTGCTGGTCCTATCGTTATCTAGCCATGATTTCGTTCCACACCCAACGCTTTGTTTTGCCATTCATAGTAGACTGTAGAAAATTTCCTCTATGTTTTTGATGTTACGGCAGTTGACAACGAGGTAAGTTTCATCCACTACGGAGCTGCGCATACGTCATGTTTGCGCAACCCGGCCACTACCTTCATCATATGCATGTATTTCGCCGTTTAGAAACAGCTTATCGTATTTTAGTGTTACGCGAGCATCGTCAGCAACATTCATTTTGCCTAATTCCCAAAGGAGCCTCCTTTTTAAATGCGAAGCATTTCTTGGCGAACTTCTCCGACTTTGAGCGTATCTATCTATCTATCTAGCCGCCTACGACTTTGTGCTCTCCTGGCCGTTTCGTTAATCGGATGTATACCAAAATTGGTGTGTCCTAACATGGCCTTATTACGAACATAAATGACAGGTCATATCATGAAAATCATGACACGCATGTCACGAACAGCATGATTTACATCCCACGCCCTTTGGGCTCTTGCGGCCGTTCCGTTAATTTCATATATACTAAAATTGGTACGGCGTGACAAGAGTTCATGACGTACATAATGACAGGTCCTAACATGCAAATCATGACGCGCATGTCATGTGCAGCATGATTTACATGACATGGTCTCGGGGCGCTCGCGGCCGTTTAAATGAAGGGATATATACGAAAATTGGTATGACGAGACATTTCTGTATGACGAACATAACTGACACGTGGTAACAAGGAAATCATGACATGCATGTCATGTACGACATGATTTACATGCCACGCTCATGGCACACTCGCGGTCGTTTCGCTAGATTGATATACACCAAAATTGGTATGGTGCGATGTGACGGTATGAAGAACATGAATAACAGGTGGTAGCATGAAAACCATGACATCCATGACATGTATGTCATGATTTACATGCCACGCTCATGGTGCGCTAGCGGTCGTTTCAGTAGATTGATATACCCCAAAATTGGTATTGCGCGATGTCACTGTATGAAGAACATGAATAACAGTTGGTAAGATGAAAACCATGACATGCATGTCACGTATGTCATGATTTACATGCCACGCTCATGATGTATTCGCGGCCGCTTCGCTAGCTTGATGGACACCAAAATTGGTATTGCGCGAAGCGACTGTATGACGAACGTAAATGAGACGTGGCAACATGAAAATCATGACGTGCATGACATGCACGACATGATTTACACGCTATGCTCATGACGCACTCGTGGACGTTTCGATTGCTTGATATACATCAAAATTGGTATTGCGCGACGCGACTGCATGACGAACGTAAATGAGAGGTGGTAACATGGAAATCATGACATGCAGGTCATGTACGACATGATTTACAAGCCACACTCATGATACAATCGCGGCCGTTTTACTAGCTTGATATATACCAAAATTGGTATTGCGCGACGCGACTGTATGATGAACATTAGTGACAGGTGGTAGCATGAAAACCGTGACATGATGTCATGTATTTCATGATTTACATGCCGCGCTCATGGTGCATTCGCGGCTGTTTCACTAGCTTGATATACACCAAAATTGGTATTGCACGACGCGACTGTATGACGAACGTAAATGAAAGGTGGTAACATGAAAATCATGACATGCATGACATGTACGACATGATTTACATGCCATGCTCATGGCGCACTCGTGGACGTTTTGCTAGATTGATATGCACCAAAATTGGTATTGCGCGATGTGACTGTATGAAGAACATGAATAACAGGTGGTAACATGAAAACCATGACATGCATGCCATGTATGTCACGATTTACATGCCACGCTCGTGGTGCATTCGCAGCCGTTTCCTAGCTTGATATGCACCAAAACTGGTATTGCGTGATGTGACTGTTTGATGAACGTTAGTGACAGGTGGTAACATGAACAACCATGATACGCATGTCATGTATGGCATGATTTGCATGCTATACTCATGTTGCACTCGCGGCCATTTCGCTCGTTTGATATATACCAAAATTGGGATTGCGCGATGTCACTGTATGACGAACATAAATGAGAGGTCTTAACATGCGAATCATGTTATGCATGTCATGTACGGTATGCTTTTGCATGCCACTGTCATGGTGCGCTTCCGGCCGTTTTGTTAACTGGATATATACCAAAATTGGTATGGCATGACAAGGGTGATGAACATAAACGACAGGTCATGGTCATGGTATATACCAGAATATGCGTTTCATTGGCGTGGTGTATACTCGATTGTGCATGCATGCGTGCATGGCAAACATGTGATATATGGTGGACTAGATGCCATGGCATGAATGATTTCATTTGGCTCAAAGACAAACAAGGCGATGTATGCAGCTCTTTGCTGGCTGCTTCGCATTACATCGATTCCCACAGTACGTGGGATCTGCCGGATTTTTTCTGTGCGCTGCTTTTAAAAAAAAATCTTGGGATATACCAATATTGGAGCCTTCTTAGCCTGTGAGCGTTCGCTGAAATTGCCTGTATGCCTTAATGGTTGAATATATTGCTATCAGCAGCCGAAGTTTATTTACCTGGTTATGGTCAGGTTTGTCTGGCCTCTCAATCTGCATTGACGTTAGTCCTAAGTCTAATACAATTTCGTCTAGTTTGTTCTTAGGGGCAGTGGGCAGTTCTGGACTTTCACTGTCAGGGACACCATAAAATATCAGGTTACATCGCCTGCTGCGGTTTTCCAAGTCGTCCGCTTTAGCGTAAAAGTCCTTCGCCATAATATGCGTGTCTTTAGTTTTCTTTCTATATTCAGCAACAGCTTCTCTTATGTCTACGACTTCTGATATTGCACTTTCCACTGAATCTATTCGTGACTTCAGCTATATTTGAGCTGTATTGCTTTGATTCCGCAATGTTTCAATACCTATAATTCGGCCTTTACTACATTATGACCTCCGAAATTTGATTCAGTCTCTCTGCAGTAGTCGGACCAGAGTTCATGTAACGGCACAGAAATACAAGTAAAAAATAGAACGTATGTCTGCGCAGCAAAACAAAGCGCGATGCGGCAAGGCAACGCCAAGCACGGTACTTTCAATCCACGCTTAAACAACGGTGCGTAACCTGTATCATAAATATACGTAGAAGGTGAAAACCTCGTTTTGAATATTCACCAACCTGCGTTAGCAGAAGAATACGCCTGAGTGGCCCCATAGCGTTGATGCCGTCCTCCAACCCCGACGCTCTACTCATCCAGGCGGCCTTTTGTGCACTGTAGAAATGGCCTTCGCCCGTCCAGGGTTCGTTGATAGTGATCGACACTGTACTTACACGCAAGGTAGCCGGGCACACACCGTAGCCGCCGTCGTCCTGGTTTCCGCGCTCTGCCTTGAAGTTGTAGTCGCCGACGTAGGACGCTTAGCGTCTGCGCTGACATTGCGATGAGGTATGTACATGCGCGACGGTGGAGTAGATAACGTGCGTTAGCAGAACAAAATGCATGAGTGGCACAATCATGTTATTGCCGGCCTCACACCCAACGATAAAATCATTTACGACCGGCGAGAAAATGCTTTGCAATCTTGGACGTCAGACCAACGTACGGGCGTGGTGTTTTGGCAGGTAATTCGAGAAATGAGAGCTTGGACTTCAATTTTCTTTTATTTTTTGAAATAATCAACGTATCCCTGTAAAATTAATGAAAATTTAGCTTTGAGCGAATATGCTTAGGTAATGTGAGCTCATTATTAGCATTTTGTTTTAGTGTTCCTTAAATTACCCCTTGAGTACTTGAGTGTTTTCATTTCTTTGATAAATTTTGGTGCGGAAGTAAGTTTACTCTCACTCGTTCGCTATGGTTCCTCACTTTCATACTTTATGCCTGTTTTCGTCTTTCTTCGTGGCCGCAGTACAGTATAATGTGTCCCTTCCTAAATACGTACGGTGTTGTGTTTTTAAAATCATTTTTGTATGCGTGGTTTTTAGAGAAGATGAGATTTACGCGAACAGAGGCACCAGTATAGCGGCGGTACACATCGTTAGCGAAACGCTTCCAGGCACTGACAAAGAAGGAGTTTTAAGTAAACAAAAAAAAGGGGGGGGGGTGGAAGGGGGATCAATGAATTTGCTCTTTCTTCTAGATGCACTTCGCGTATAAACAAAGAGTATGACATCGGAGAGGTTGTTTTGTTCATTCTCGAGATACTATATAGGTTAACGCACTTCCGAATAGCAATGCGCGTTTTGCTGGTCAATAAACGATGCGAACAATGAAATAAAAAAATCTATAACAGACAGGAAAGGGAAATATAGGAACGAGAGATGCATAGTTCCACGAAGCTTCGGCTAAGAGCCGATACTTGTGAGCATTTTTGTTTTTATTTTTTTTCCTTTAAAACTAAGACAAACATTTTCGTGGCTACAACCGTTTTCATCTTGCTCAAGTTCCACACCAAGATACTATATTATAATCCGATTCCCGTCCTTGGAGATAACATTCGGCAGTTATTTACTGAGGTCTGAAGAAAAAAAAAAGGATGCATAGTTGTTTCCATCTTTGATGCATCGATCGTGATGTCTACATTGCACGTCCATGAGAACGAAAAGCAACATCGAAGGGCATACTTTGTAGTAACACGGACGATCGAAGCCACCAGTAGTCATTGTAACCTCCTCGTTTTGAATGCCCTTTATTACGACAGGCTTTGGCGAAGGACATTAGAACTATTTTTTTTTAATGGGCAAGCTTATTTTTTACGAGAAATATATAGGATAATTTTGACAGTAGAAAGACAAGTTGCTGTGACACAGAAGAACAAAGAAGCCGTAAGCGCATATTTTTTTAGGTATGAAAGAATAAGAATAATGCGAAGTGATACAATGTCACTATACAAATTGCACTCCGCCTAGAAGCCACTGCGATACAGGTACATGTCCATTTGCTGCTTCAAACGTTCATTATAAGCGAAAACACCGTGGCCCGGCATATTATCTGTAGCTGGAATCTTCATTTCAGTTTAGCAAGCTTCATGAAATCAGTGCGCGTATAGAAAGAAATATGTGAGGCTTTCCTTTTTGCTTTTCTCTTTGATCTTACGGACTCGGGAAATTACAAGGCGTTCGATATTGCAAGGCCGTGGGTACTTTCAACCAATCATATTTGGTTAGTAGATTTCGCTATTCAAACACCGTCCTTCCGACTAATAGTAAGAAAACTACTGCACCGTTGCGACAGCTGAATGCATAACTAGAATTAACTAGAATGCATAACTAGAACGACCATATAGGCGATGAAACAACTCAAGGCTGAACTTAACTTCGATTGTTTATATTAAGGCAACTTGACGAGCCACGACTGGTCCTGTTACCCACGCAGTGTCACTTGCTGTGGGCAGTTTTTAACGAGATTACGCATATAGGTACTTGTTTCAACAATATTTCGCACACATCAAATTTTATCCGAAGGACATTGCACATTGCAGCTATACTTTCAATGCTCCAGAACACTTATGTAGATTTCCATTACCATGCATAATTGCATATGCAAAAACAAAAGAATGGTGATAGAGAGGAAATGGGGAAGGCAGGTCGAGTAAGAGTGAAAGTAATTATTTTTGTGCTTTTATTAGAGAAAACAGCCGTAGAATGGCGTTAAGGTGAAACTCTCGCGGTCATTGATCGTATTTAGGATAGACAAATACTACAATAGCTGCCATAAAGCACCTGAAAAGGTAAAACATCCAAAAAGAACCATTAGTGGGTAGTGTGTCGAAGGTGCCATCTTTCACAACAATTCACCATCTACCGCGTCGACGCAACTTCAGTGCGTAATCGAAAGCACGATATGGTGAAAGGAAAAAAAAATGGGTGGCGTCGGGGAAAGCTATCTTTCTGCATTTAAGTATTCTCTCTTCGTAATGATGGTGCCACGCAGAATACTATAACGCAGAAACGCTAAAATAGAACGGTAAAGGTGGTAAGCTGTCATCGACACGCGAGTAAACCAAACTCTCCGCTCATTGATTCACGCACGCTTCGCTACAGGGAACGTCGGGCAGATTGTCAAAGTGGGCGCCTTAAGAACTTGATGGCGCCCATTAGCCACAGCAGTCACACCTCGGTCAACGACTTTCCCTAGGCGTGGGGCTTGCATAGGGCTCGGTTGTGTAACACTCCAGGCGAATGCAACGAGGCTGCACGTGTAGCTCAACGAGAGACTGTACCTATACACCTGGCGTCATTGCGAAAGTGCAGCTGAATAAAAAAGCTCTTAGGAATAAGAAAGAGATCAGCAATCTCACTATATTAAATCGTTTAAAAGGGCATTTAACCGACCTATTCATTTAGTTTAGACGCAGCGCAATGCTATTTGGACCCTTTGTCTCCATTTTGTGTGAGGAAATGCAGAAAAGGAACACTATACTGTCATCACCACCACCTCGGCGTCTTTGCGACGTTACAAGTTTCCCGCTCGTTCGGTAAATTTGTGGCAGTTGGAGACTTCCTAGCTGGAGTATTCTTAGAGCGCAGCTCTTAGACGCCCGTCCCTGTTTTGAGCAGCGTCGCCGCTGCTGTTGCCGTCAGTGACGTAACCGAAAGACATCGGTTACCCAGGAGTGAATGGGATTTGAATCCGGGCCCTCTGCGTGGCAGTCGAGTATTCTACCACAGAGCCACGCTGGTGCTTGAAACTCACTTGCAAAAAGACCCTATGCAGGCATCGTGTTGGGCAAGGAATCGCGTTCATCTATGTAATAAAGCATGGCAGGAGTGTAAGATAACAACCAGTCATCACACAATGCTAACTGCGCAACAAGTGTGAGGTTTAATGCTCCCCACCCACTGCAAAGTGCTCAGTCATAATTATTCATCGTCATCAGCCGCATGCAGCATCAACAAAGCGCACAAAGTACCTTACAGATGTGTAGCGGGTACCTCGCTTATCCGCAGAAAGACGAATAATGGCGTAGTGGGTGCTCTCCAACATCACAAAAATTATACTTTATGGCGTAGACGAAAGCTTGCGGAAAGCCAAAACTTCAAACACAGTTGGCCCTGCCCCAACACGAAGTTGCGCTCAGCATTCGCATTAGGCGGTAGCCTTCGCATTCGCAGTAGCGTAATCGCAGGCGGTAGCCTCAGCATTCGCATTCGCAGTAGCGTAATCGCCGGTGAATGTTTTCGCCGTCAAATCCCTAGACCGTATATGTCACTCCCTTTTCTCTGTGTGCGGAAGCCACCAAGCGGCAACGCATCAGTCTGCGCTTTGAACAGGAGGCTGCTAGCTGCCTAGGGGAAGATCTGACTGCCAGTGTTTGGCATATAACTAGTAGATGCGTCTACACTCAGGTCAGGTAGTCGGAGCCTGAGTCGTTCTCGAGCATGACTCCCTCAAGCCGGTCAAGCGCACCTTGTATGCTTCTTTTCCTAACGTAGAGCTTGTTGTCTGTATAAACTGGGATATGTACCTGCTGTCCTGAAGAGAACGCTCTCGAATATATTATCCTGCAATGTAAATCAATACCGCATACAAACTGTTGGATATCTCCACCACATAGAAAGGCTTGAACTTCCACGAGAATCCAGAAGTACTTCATGTACCTGCGCTACGGGGGTACACGGGAGATTTCTTTTCCCAATGATAACGGTGTTCTGCAAGCATCGTGTAGAGGCACCTTCCGCTAGACCTTGTGGCAGTTTAGCGGGATAAAATAGACCAAGCCATTCGACGAAATGTGCTCTGTGGTCTTTTCTTGAGGCTTGCCTGCGCTTACCTGTCTACACAGCGCTCAAAGCCGCCTCGGCGTCGAGAAGATTACGTCCACACCAGCATTTCGGCCTATTTTCACGGATTATATAGGACACTGAGTGCAACATTAGTCTTGAATGAGACTGTAGAGTTTCGTAATATAATAATTACTGGGATTTTACGCGCCTAAACCACGATATGAATGGGACATTCCCGATTAATTTTAACCATTGTTCTTTAACATGCACCTTTATCTAAGTAGATAAGCGTTCTTACATTTCGCCCCCAACGAAATGCGGGAATCGAACTAGCATTCACGAGTTTAGCGGCGTGACGCCTCATCTGCTAAGCTACCATGGCGGGTAGAGAACTTTCGCGGACGAAAAATGAAGTTCAATATAGCTTAATAGATATAAGGCGGATCATTGCGTTAGAGCAAGCAAGTTCATCGTTCGGTGCGTACGCTAATAATCTCTTTAATGCATTTTAGCGAATTGAAGTACACTTTCAATATAACGTTCTTCGCGTACAGGTAAGTTGACGTGGCATTTCTATTTTATGTCACGAAGGTGACAAGTGTTCCTACAATATTTCATGAAAAAATCCGTAAAGAGGGGGTGGGTGCTCGAGCCTCGTGTTCTGCATAACTTGTGTTCTAGAAGCATAACTCATGCCTCGTATTCTGCATAACTACAGTATTTGTGTTATATGATCACAGAAAGCACGTTACGGAAACGTAATACACGTGTTGTCTCCCGAATTGGATACGCTAGTCCTTGTCGCTCTTTTTGTGTTCTGTGCTTATTTCTTGCGTTGGTCGCGTCAGAATGGAATGCTAACTAGCCCAGTCTCACACTTTGTACGCTTTCTTCCGATACCAACGCGCAGGGTATGGCAGGGTATATGCCACGAGATCAGTTTCATAGTACGCAAGAAAAACAAAAAAAGTCACAGTTTCGCCGCAAAGGCGAAGCAATGAATGCAATAGCAACAAATTGTAATGTTATAGGAAGTAAGGCAGCACCTAACTTCTGTAACATCCAACTTGGCCTGTCTGAACAAAACGCCGGCGTAAGGAAACACGACCGCTGGAGGGAACAAGACGGCCTTCGTGCTATCACTTAATCGAAAACTGAGCAGTCAGATCAGCACGTACAAAGGCACAAGCCGTCTGCTGATGCCTTTATATATAAGAGCGCGCGACCGCTCCCGGCTGAGCAGTGAGGAGCCGTGCAGCCGCCCCTCCACCGCATGGGCGTTTCGCGCGACGAAAGACGGCCGGCGCGTTTCATCCCCGCTAGATAAGCGTTCGTCGCCCGCGCTCGCACGCTTTCACTCGCACATAGAACATACGACGCGCGCGACGATGTTATCGATTTCGACTTTATACGGAACATCACGGCGGTGCCGATGGCGAAGGGAAAAACGCGCCTATAGGGTCCATATAATTGCTATCGCAATAAAAGAAAACCAAGGGAACGGACAGACAAGGAAACACGTAGACGGGCAACATTCGAGGAATTCCGCAAAAGTGTCAGCTATATAGACGCCTCTCTCAGGGAAACGCTTCGATGAAGACGAGCGTCGCCAAGGAGCGACACCGCTATTAGCTCTTCTATTAACGCAGCCCCGCCTAATATAGAGTCTCGGCAAAAACAGCTTATCTAACGGAGCGAAAAAGCGCAGACCCGTGAGCACGGCGCAACTTAGGCGTTGAGATGTTTCGGGCCAGCGACGCTGTTGGGGTTTCCGCTCTTCGCTCTCTGTTTTCATTAGCCTGCCGCAGGCTCCGTAGCTAACTCGGCTTTTCCTTCAGTGTACATTTCACTCTTGCGACAGTTTCCGCGGCCTCTCTCGCCTCCCGCTTTTTCGGCTGGTCGACAGCACCTACTTCCATGTCAGGTGCAGCCAGTGAAGTGGCCGTCTTCCGTTATATCAGAGCGCGAACCAATGTCCCTGAAAGCGCCATGGGAAGCAGCAGCAGTAACCGGCCTCATTTTCACGCCACCCCGCGCATCAGACAGCTTCAGAGCTACGTCGGAGGAAGCTGCTGCCGCCCACATCGTCTTCACGAGGCCTCCACTGCTTAAGACTCATTCGATGTCCTTATATATTGACTGAACTAGCGCTGTTTCACGGCACGGCCGCTGAGCTCATTGTGACTGTCTTATTGCCGTCCATTGCGGCTTCTATCCTCGTTATATTTTTGCTTTGCTCCTCACGGTATCACGTGTAATAGTGCGGACGACATGTGGACGGTTTCAACCGGATGCTCGTTTCATTCGCTGTTTTCTTTTTCTTGTTCTTTTTAGATCGCGGCGGATTCCTTTCAGGTTCTCGCGAGAGGAAGTGCACTCATACAGAGCTCCGAAGTCAACTGACAACCACGAGCTAAAACGAAAAAACGTGTTTTCGAAAACCAGAATTAAACAAAAAAGAGAATCGAAAACAGCAAAAGGAAATAACTGAAGGTAAAACATCCCTTGGTATACGGGGTGTTTTTTTTTAAGCCAATACAGATTTTTAATAAAAATCCTATGACCGTCAGGCTGCTGTAATCTTCGTACCCGGATTCTACGTCGAGGCGAAAAGACTTCGCCGTAGCTGAAGTGACATCGAAGTGACTAATTAGGAAAAACTCGTTAATTGACTTCCTAATTATCGACTTGGGGGCAGTTGTTTATATGGAAAAATTGTAGGGCGTCACAATTTATGGCATAAACATTCTTTTACAAATCAAAAGTTCCACGTAACTTGAGATATTCATTATCAAATTTTAATGGCCATATCGAAACTGACCACGTCCAGCGTGCAGGAAACACAGCAGCTGTGTTACGTCAAGCCGGAACTACCCGTGACAAAGAAGTGATGCAATTTCGTGGAAAGCGGCAAATCTTGTCACTTGCGCGAGCTGATCGCCTTACATTTGCTTGTGATGTTTGGTGCTTATCTGTTTCTGTGAGCATTTCGGAGAGGTGCCCACCATTTTATGAGCACCACTGGACCGTGGTAAACATTTCGTTATCTGTAGGTGCGCAATGCGAAACACCTCGGATGTATATCTGCGTGCTCAGTGAACAAGACTTCTTATCTACTTTTCACTTCCTGAACGTTGCGTCTCTCATAGCCTGAGTCGCTTTAAGACCTTAAACCCCACAAGCCAACCAACTTCCTGAAACTTCATTTACCGACAATAGGAGCTGCAGCTGTTGCCAAAATTGCGTTGTCGCCATACATTCCAGGTCTTGCGATGACCGTACCACCATCTGTTTACAAAGTTTTCCAAAGTTGAATTGAATTGAATTGAAAAACGTTTATTGAAAACCAGGAATTGGAGAAGCAGGTGGGTGGGGCCCCTAGTCCAGGGCTCCACTGGCCTCAGGAGTCCGCCGTGCCTGGTCGAGGAGCGCCACTTGGGCCTCCTTTTCCACGTTGGCGAGCCGGGTCTCCCACTCCTCCCTTCTGAATTTTTGTGCCGGAATGTGAGGCGTGGTAATTTTGTATGGCCTGAGTTCACATTCCCATGTAACATAGGCGAGAGCTGGCTGTCCTGGACACCCCGGGCACTTATACCGGCGTATGCGGTTTTAAACGCAGGCGCGGACATTTATTTCTCTGCAGGCGGCACCACTCATATACACTTCATTTACACCTACCCCAGAGTGTGGCCAAGGGTAGCGCTGTCGTTTTCGAAACTGGTGTTCTCAGATATCCCGAGGAGTGTGGGGGTCCTTGGGTGGCAGGCGGATGTCTTGACTGCAGTGTTACGCCTCAGCCTATGTCGTTACCCGTTTCCGCAATATGTCCTGCACATCATATGATGTGGCGCTCCTGGTCTAGTGTTGCCCCTAAGGGGCGGGCGACGCACGCGGGTGCACGGCCGCTAATGAAATAACGACACGCTCTTTGGGAGTCCGTGAGGATATAAGATCTCTGCCTCAGTACTTCTTTGGTTTTAATGGCGAGCGCTACCGCTAGCGCTTCCGCCGGGTTCGTTGTGCTAGTCTTGGCTGAAGCGCAGGTGAATAAACCTGGCCTGCGTACCGAACCAACGGCGGCCAGCGAAAAGCCATGTGTGCCGCAGCGAGTTGCGTCCGTGTAAAGTTTGCCTGCGTCCATCCCGTATACTGTTTGGTGAGTTGCCTGGCTTTGGCATGATGATTATATGTGGTGTTTAATGGCGCAAGGGCCAGTTGATGGCCAAACAGCGCCAGTTCATGAGACAAAGGATGTGAACAATGGTTGCGGTAAGTAGCTGTATAGGGGCCTTAAAATTCCTCGCGCTAAAGGCGGGTAAAACACACACACACACACACACACACACACACACACACACACACACACACATATATATATATATATATATATATATATATATATATATATATATATATATATATATATATATATATATATTGTCACGTCGTCGTGACGTCGACGAAGGCAGCAGTCAGCACGTCCGAGATTAAACTCTTTATTAGGCCGAACTTGTGGCCGGTAAAATGAAACTCCAGCTACAGCAATAAACTGAGAGCGGCGAACAGAGCGTCGACCGTCGATCAACTGACAAGCGGTGAGGCGCGCCGGCATTTATGCATGTGCCGTAGAATATTCCAGCATTATCGCTGGTTGTCGCGCAATCTCTAGAACAAGCTCGAGTGTTCGCGTCTTGCGCGCAATCTTAACAAAATGATCTACAATCATCGCGAAGCTTCTCGAACAATGAGGCGTGGTTTGCGCAGGGCGTTGCTGACAGTCTTTGTGGGCGAAAAACCGAACACAGCAAAAGTGATAAGAAACGCACGTGGCAATATATATATATATATATATCATGAGAGTGACGTGAAATATGTGTAGTGGAATGAATGGCAAGTGGTCGCAAGAATAAAACTATGAAGATATGACATCAGCACGAATGCCTCGTCAATGCCCTTGAGTCCAAGGGCCGCGAGGCAAGTGCTGTCTTTAGCGTATTCACCGCAGCAGCGACCTCTGTTTAGAGGCCGTGCTACGGATCACCTTGATACATGTCTAAGAAAAAAGAGTCAGAAGAGGGTCATGGAACCGTGACTCTCATCGGGTGTCCATCTGACCCCTTTTGGAAGGTACAGGCAGAGAAAAAGAGTTCGCATTTGGGAAGGAGTCACTGGACCCTCCTGAAGCGCGTTTCGATTGGCTTCGGTATAGACGTCAGACTCTGCCCTGGCGGCGCTGCGAAAAACACCGCCACCAGCCACCCTCATCGTAGCCCTGGCACTAACTGGGTAGTGCAAAGAGAGCCGCCCGCAAGCGAATGTGCATAGGCCGCAATATAACCCTCTTTCGTTGGTGTCGAGGCGCGGTTTCCTGAAAATCAAGGACCTGGAAAGCTTCTTCCGCCAATCCACGCTTCAGAAACAAAGGAAGCTGATCAAAGCGAACTGCGAGTACAATGCAAAATAAGTTTTAGTTATTCCCGCGCGCTGCAACTCGCAAGTACAAGCGAGCATCACACGACACCGAGTTCGAGGCAAGCCCGGCGACATAGGTTCCCTAGAGCCTAAATGCGTCAAAATCGGGTATATACGTATGCCACAGCGATAAAGTACCCACATACACGATCAATTTACTTAGCTATGCATCTTACGATCAGTGGTGCAAAACTCGGTTCATCAGGGGCGAATGGCTCCGGCGATTTTCGCCTTTTCAGTTGCATTCTCCCTTAATTCATCTCTCGCTTCCTGTGCATTGGAGTGTTTTATTACGCATCCTCAAATGGTCTCTTGATGGTCGTCTTCCGTTTGTATGTACTGCAAATGGGGATACGTGCGTGTCCACTTTCGCGGGGTACAACCAAAGGCAAAACCGTGGCCTCCGAGATAGCTATAGCAACCGCGGAGGACACGGGCGAAACAAACCTGAAGGGGGTCACGACCAACATTCTGCGATTTACTTGTATGACGCACGTGGCGTTAGCTAGTTAGAACCAGAACTCTGAGCCTTCAAAACGTACGTACGTCCGCGATGCTGTGTTGTGACGACCAACTCGTCGTGGTGTGCGTATCACGCGTCTCCAGTCTGCCTCTAGCTGCTCACTTCGTGTTACACGACAAGCACCGCGGTCAGAGCCTCTGCTGAGCTTCATATTCAAGGTAACCACGGTTTTGCATCAGGGCTACGCAAAACAACAGCAGAGCCACACATGCATGCCATCGGCTGTGGAGAACTCGGGTATTTCGCTTACCCAACACGCTCGCAACGGCCCGTATCCAGCGCTCTCGCCTTTCTTCTTCGTACGACAACTATGGAAATCGGTAAACTGAACGTTGTTATTCAGTCTTTTACGTCCGTGGCAATTCACAACGCAACAGTGCGTATTTTGCGGAGCTTCTTCATAGCGTGCGGAGGGCTCTCGTCTGCTGCTGTTTTCGCCGTCGTTCAGGCGAGTGATCCAGCAAGCACTTCACGACGGCTCGGTGACGCGTCCGACTAGCGGAGAGCAATTCACAGCTCTCGTTCTGAGTGCTAAATGCGCAAACACACGCGATATTAAGCTCAATCGTTGTTTCGCACTCGCTAGTTGCACCTGGTCCCATAGCAAACTGTGCGAGAGAGTCGGTCTATGCACTACTCAATACTTCTCCGACAGGTGGCGCCACACATCTTGGAAACTCCAGAGTCTGACGTCTATACGGAAGAGCCGCCGTATACTCCATACATATCGCACGCTCGCCCTTTGGCGCCGTTGTGGCGCCTTGCTCGGCAACGTAGACGGGGTTGGCGCCGGGGTGGCGCGCCGCTCTCCTCTCTCAGTCGTCTGTCTCCTGGTCTATTGGAATGCGTTGCGTGGTTGCGTAGGTTGCGCGTCTTCGGTGGTGTTGACGCCGGCTCGAGCCGTGCACGAAGTGACGCTTGGAGGGCGGAATATTCATGGAGCTGCGGACACCGACAACGGGCGCCAGTTAACGGTGAGTGTACTGCTTTCGTAGGTACTAAGTATATAGCTTTAGCTGGGCGTCTGCAGCAGCTCTGCAGAACCTGCCAGCCATTTCCAACAGTAGCCCAACGTTACTAGAACAAACTCAGTTTAATAGCTCCGCCGGAGAGGCGGTCCGCGTGGCGGTCGTGAGAACTAGTGGCGCTGCAGTCACGTCTAGCTTAGAGTCACTGGAAAATTTCAGAGTACCGCAAAGGTGGGCTGCACGCGGGCAACATTGGGCGGCGGCGGCCATTTCCCTTCCGGACCGTCCGGCGCGTTGGTAGCGTGTGTTGAGAAGTGACCGATCGTTTCGCCTCGATGCCGTGTTACGCTCGGCGTAACTTCAATGTGTGTGTGTGTGTTTCTTCAAAAGGATATCAGAAGGAATTTCGAGTCATCGACAGTCATGAATCGACTGCGCGGTAAGCGGTGTAGCTAATGAAACGTGCGGCGAATGTTGCCATGTGCTCGCGAACTCTCTTCGTGGCTTCATCGGTCTCTTTTCGTTTCACGGCCGGGTGTTTTCGCAAGGTCCGGAGCTGTATAGCTGCATTAGCGTAATGACCGTGCGAGATGCAATTTACTTCGACACTTGGTGAGTGTTGACTGTTTGCGCTAGCTTTGCAGTCGGTGTTCAGGTTCACTTCATAGCGCATTCGAGAACATTATCGAACATCGCGAACATTCAGCATTGCGTCCTTCGACTGATCGCTGACAAGGTGTGGGTTCGAGCTAGTTGGTACTCCATGATAACTACTTCTTGCGCAAAATTTTTTCTAAGACGACGGACGAAACAGACACGGACGTGTCTGTTTCGTCCGTCGTCTTAGAAAAAATTTTGCGCAAGAAGTAGTGATCGCTGACGCATACCTTACTTGTGCACCATGCTTGCTGTTCAGCTGGGTGTTATCTGTAATAGAAGTAATGTGTGTACGGTAAGTGGAAGTTGTGCGTGAAGTATTTGTCTCGGTTCGGAACGCCAGCAGCCGAACGCACGGGCGAATCGGCGTGCGGTAGGTAAGGTGCATCTTATTTTGCGAATACGTTGTCATTTCCTAACAGATAGGTATAGGAAATAGGCCATCGAAAATGATTGACGTCACTACTCAGTTGTTTCATTTCCTATTTTTTGTCTCCTTAATATTCCCAACGTTGCAGTGCATTTGCAAATATTTTGCTGTGTTCCGACAAAGTTCTTATTTCTTTTCTTTTCTTTTTTTTGCGTTGCCAGCGCGTAAAGAGCTGGTGTTCGGTTTCTGCACTGCTTTTAATTCCAACTTCTTTTTCGCAATACATTCTTCTTAAAACTTCCTCGGCGCAGTGCTCTGTGTTATTTTGATCAGAAAGAGCACATCCCGAAACTTCTTAACGCGCATGCTACTGCAACACAGTATGTATATAGATCTGGGGCTCGCATGATTCCCTCAATGCGTGGGAGGATAAGCCGATATTATTTATTTATTTATTATTTATTTATTTATTTATTTATTTATTTGTTGTGACCATTTCACACCCACTAAACAGTACTGTAAGGGTACGCTCGGCGCAATGCAGCATTAGCAACAATTTTTAAATAAAATACGCTTAATAGCATTGCCTTCTACCAAGTTTATCAAGAGAGTTCCACGCTTCAGTTTTGTGCAGTGGCAAATGATCACGCGACAATTGCCTTCAAGGTATACAGTAAACAGTTATTATTTTAATAAGTCTTCGATTTCGCTATCGTGCGTGACACGCTTATAACTCGAAATGCATGCACAATCTGTTCAACAGATCGAGATATAAACAGCCGAGCAAATATAAAGGTATGTAGAGTATGTAGTTTTCAATATCGCTGAACATAGCGAACCGAAAAGGTGAAGTATCCTGTTGCATGAGAGCTTTTCCAGCAAAGTTTGTGTAGTTCACTACAGAAAGGAGTGCTCTTCGAGGGGGGCGAATTCATTCCGCGGCCAACTATGGAGCCACGTACAACGACGCTCTTTGACGTTAATGTTTCCCACACGGAATGCAAAAATATACGAAATTCCCGGAGTAGCTCACCAACAACGTTCGGTTACTGGTGAGCTACTCTCATGGCATCTGCATGACGCGTTTAAAAAAGCGACGAAGTACTTCTAGGGACCGTGGTAGTGCTAAATGTCCGGCCGCGCTCTGCATTCAACGCGCCTGCACCAAAGCGCTTGGAAGGGATATGGCGGCGATAGGTCACGTGATGCAAGTAAGCCAATCGCGTCGGCGGCGGCGCGCGGAAAACAGATGCGATACTCTGAAGTTTTTCTAGTGACTCTAGTCTAGCTCCCGCGGCTGGCGGGCTGGCGCTTGTTGTGATCGGCGCCGCCGATGTACGAGCGCACGTGGGTTACAGCATCGGCTGCGCTTTGTTAGCTCGTCATTTTTGCGACTGTTCTTGGCCAGGCTCAGCGTCTTGTACGAAGACACGTGCATGATGTACGAAGCGTAACGAGGGCGAACATATTCACAGTGCGGTATGCCGACTTGCTTTGCGCCGGGCTGCAAGAGCGGCTACCGCAACGACGACTCCGCTTCACGACACCTCTTCGGTCCTCCAAAAGACCCTACGCTATTCAAGCTTTGCAGAGGCGTAGCCCGAAATTTTTTTCAGGGGGGGTTCAACCATACATTATGTATGCTCGTGCGTGTTTGTATGTGTGCGTGTATATATACACATGCAAAATTGAAAAATTTCGGGGGGGGGGGGGGTATGAACCCCCCCCCCCTTGGCTACGCCCCTGAAGCTTTGCATCGCAAAGATAGAAAGCTTACTGCGCAATGCAAGGTCTGTGACGTTCATTTTGAGAGTGACGACATTGTAAACCACTATTGTCGTGTCGTGGCGGGACAAGAAGTTTTGATCCCACGAGGAAAGTGGGAACTCGCGCCCGGTGCCGTGCCGCGCATGTTCCCACCACTTCCACGCCACATTTCAAAACCAAAATGTTCGGGGTTTAGGCTCAAATCCCCCCCCCCCCCCCCCAAAAAAAAAAAACGCACGGCGTCCCGCGAAAGCGCAGTGCCCGATTTGGAGGAGCCACCAGAAATAGAACAGCAAAACGAAAGGCACGCGATTACCTACATACGCTACCGAGACTGAGAGTTGCATCACACTGACATTGGATCAGTTGTCAGCTGTAGCTATGCCTTCAAAGCAGTGGATTTTCGAGAGATTTTACGACGAGGTATTGAACAAGATGTGCGGAACATTTTACACTCGCCGGCTCGGGAACGGGCTGCTCAGCGCAAAAATTTGACACGGTACATATAGAAAAGACGAGGACCAGCACTGGTCCACTTCTTTTCGATGTGTACCGTGTCAAATTTTTTGCGCTGAGCAGTTTAGTGTTGGAATACCAACTAGCCCAATCCCACACTTTGCTTCGGGAATGGAGGCTTACTTGTGCAAAAGATATTTGTAGTTGACGAGCAGTTGAACGGCGTAGTGAACGGCTACAGCACGAAACGCAAACGGCTGTCGTGCAGTGTAAGAAGTGCTGCGGGCATGGAACATCGGCTCGGTGAAGTTGAAAAAGTGAAGTTGAATACTGACGACCCTTCTAGCGACAGAGTACGCGCGAATAACTGCTCGGTGCTCACATCACGGCCGATCTCTTCGAATCGTTTAAGGCATCGTAGAAGGATGCGATGTAGAAAGATGAGACACCGAAAATACAACCATCCGCTGAAAAAATTGCTCAGAGACTACATCTATTCGATGTAATCGCACAGTGAGATTTCATTTAGCGAGTTCTCGTAAAATTTTCCGATTTTGGGTCAGTATCCCTTTAACCGTCGCGAAAACGTGTCTTGTAAACATTGCAAAGCATTGGTGATGTTTTTCGAGAATTTTTTTTTTTGAATAAATTGTAGAAACATGAGTACTGTTTTTCGAGAACGTTTTTGTATCTCGAGTAAGTACGCTTCCTTGTACACTATAAAGGCTTTTACAAACGTGTTGGGTTGTTCTTGGTCTAGATAAGACGGCAGCGGCTAAAATTGTGCTGGTAGTTATAAAAATTACGCTGAAAACCCTCATTCGCTTAGAAACTCCTATGCTTGGAAGTTAAGCGCAATGTAAACAGCTCAAATATTGTCACAGGGTCGTGACGTCGACGAAGCCAGCAGTCAGGAGGTCCGAGATGAAACTCTTTATTTGGCCGAACTTGTGGCCGGGAAACTGAAAGTCAAACTACAGCAATACACTGATAGCGGCGAACAGAGCGTCGACCGTCGATCAACTGACAAGCGGTCAAGCGCGTCGGCTTTTTACAGGCGCTATCGAACTTTCCAGCGATATCGCTGGTGGCGGCGTTATCTCTCGACAAAGCTGGAACATTCGCGTGCAGCGCGCAATCTTACCAAAACGATCTACTACAATCGCGAAGCTTCTCGAACACTGCTTCGCGGACAGCGTCGAGCGTTGATAACCGCACTTGCTGGTCAAACCCGAATACATCAAAATAAAACAAGAAGTGGGCGTTGCAATATAGACCGAACATCGATTCTTAGCCAATCAATGAACAACGCACGCGGGCCAATGCATACAGACAACCTTATGCATATCCACCTAAGTATCCACCAAACTAGTACAATAAGAAAGTTGCCGCGCAGTTGCCGCGAGCAACTGCGCGGCGGACCGCAGCGTTATGCCGTGGCAGCAGACGACGCGCCGATAGTGGCGCAAGACGGAACTGCAGCGCCGCTAGTTCTCGCGACCGCCGTTCGGACCACCCTCCTCCGCTGGCGGAGATACGGAGCTTTGAAACTGAGTTTGTTCTAGTAACGTTGCAGTAGCCTGTATCCGCGGGGCTGTTGCGGATGCCCAACTAAAGCTCTCAGTTCACGAGTTGCCACCGTTATGCGCGTTGCTGTACAAGCTCCCATAAAGTGAGCGATGCAAATAATCGAGGGTCATTTCTTGCTGATCGCACGTCGTGTCTGCACTATTGAAGGTGCAAGATGTCGTTTTGAGATGCACTTTAGTCTACTTCATAATAACATTTCCATCGACCTTGAGTGTGCAGCGTGCTTCTACGCGTGGGAACGTGAAAAAAAAAAAAAGCCTGTGTACAGAACGCTCAGACGCACTATATGTAATGGTTTTTGTTGGCTTAAAGACGGTAGTTTGAGGTGCAGATATAGTACGGTGACTTCCAGAACGTACGCGGTAGTCATTCAAGTTGGACACGCCTCGCCGGTAAAGTGAAAAAGCTCTAGACTTTCGACGGCGCGCGTTGTTGCGGCCGCCGGCGTGCACTCTTCTGCCTCTTTTCTGTTTGCTGTTTTCGTGGTTTGCATACACTGCGATGACGTTGGGCGCTATAACAGAATCGAGTGAGTGTACGTGATCGGGGGAGCTATGTGCGCTAATTCTAGCACATGACATGTCTGATCTCGACGTAGACGGCGTACACACGCGCTGGGTGTCGTTCGGGCCCTAGTACTCGCATCTGTTTATCTGAGTATTTAAGGATGGATTGTGCGTGGTCTACGTACATTTCTGAACAGCGATTTCCTTTCAAAGCTTTGGCACTTTTCCAACATCGACGGGATATCGAAGTAGCTGAAGATTTTTGCAGGAAGGTCGTGAGCCGTTCGACTTGCACAGGAGCCCTTGCTGCTGATTTCGCACCTACTTCATTGGACTCGCGCATGGACATGCCTTTCACGATTGAGGAGCTGGATGCGGCTATCGCCTTATGCAATCGATCGTCGGCACCTGGTCCAGATGGCATATCATACCGCATGTTATGCAACCTCAATGAGCGGGCACGAGAAGCTTTGCTAAATGTGTTCAACGAATCTTGGCGAGATGGGCAAGTCCCATAAGAATGGAAAACGAGCCGTCTAGTCCCGCTTCTAAAACCTGGGAAATCCCCACTAGAGCTGGAATCATACCGCCCAATAGCACTGGCTAGTTGTGTAGGGAAGCTGATTGAGCGAATGATCCTTGCCAGGCTAGAGTGGTTCCTGGAACGCTATAATGTATACCCAAATGCCATGGCCGGCTTTCGACGCGTTCGTTGCTCCATTGACAATGTCATTGATTTGGTAACTTACGTCCAACAGCAGAAAATGAGCAGGCGGTTATCCGTCGCGCTCTTCTTGGATGTAAAAGGAGCATACGACAACGTTTCTCATGAAGCCATACCTGACGCTCTCGAATCGGTTGGTCTTGGTGGTCGAGTGTACCGTTGGATCGGCTGCTACCTGCACATGAGATCATTCTTTGTGCAAACTGATGATGGGCCAACGTCTCAGCACTACACACACCGTGGTGTTCCTCAAGGTGGCGTCTTAAGTCCCACATTATTCAACCTTGTGTTGATCGGACTCGTGGAACGTATACCGAGTTCAGTTCATATATCCATTTATGCCGATGACATCTGTGTTTGGACGTCAGGTGTAACACGGTCTCAGGTGCGTGCAAGGCTCCAAAAAGCCGCGATGTCAATATCGGCGTACCTTAGTGAACAAGGCCTAGAGATTTCACCTGAGAAATCTGCGTTGGTCGCATTTACGCGGAAGCCAATGACAGCATATGCCGTATCAATCAATGGGCAAAATGTTTGTTACGCCAGGACTCACAGCTTCTTGGGCGTCATCATCGATAGAGACCTTTGCTGGAGTCCCCATGTGGCTGGTCTTAAGAAGCGCCTGACAGCCATCTCACATCTTTTCAAGTTCCTCGGAGGGAAAACGTGGGGTACATCGGTGCACGCTATGTTGCAGTTATATCGGACTCTATTTCTCGGGTATATGCGGTACAGTCTACCGGTGCTGACGAACACTTGTAAAAGCAACATACGTACAATCGGAAATGCTTCAGGGTCAGGCACTCAGAGTTTGTCTCGAACTGCCACGCTGCGCATCAACAGCGGAGACCATTGCCATCGCAAAGGATCACCCTGCTAGCATTCACATAACCTTGGAGGTGCTTAGGGCACACATCAGACACCTTGCTCGCGCCCCTGCCCATCACCTAGCCTCACTTCCAGAAGACCGGCCCGGTGCCTCCTTTTGCAAGAGGATTTCGACTTTCCGAGAGTGCCTTCCAACAGGCTACACACCTCCTGAAAGAATCATGACACCCCCTTGGTGCCTGGAACAGCCTAAACTTCGTTTGACAGTGCCAGGGATTCGGAAGAAGGCGGAGCTCTCGTCGCCAGCTTTAAAGCAACTGTCTCTGCTGATGCTACACGAAGAATACGCAGACCACGTTAAACTTTACACGGATGGCTCTATAAATGCTAGGGGATCTGCAGGAGCTGTTATCTTCCCTGCAAAAGCCGAAACCTATCATTTTAGAGCGTCTCATAGGACTACGTCAACTGCTTTGGAGCTTGCGGCACTCCGCAGTGCACTTAGAAGGATTCAAGGACAGTCGCCACTGAAATGGGGCATATTTACAGACTCGAAGTCAGCCCTGCAGTGTCTGTCGTCAGCTTTACGTCGTGGTGCACAAGACCAACTAGTATTGGAAATAAGACAAATCTATCAGCAATTAAGAGACAAAGGGCATGACATAACTTTTCAGTGGCTTCCAGGCCACTGTGGCATCGACGGCAACGAACATGCCGATAATTCTGCAAAGAATGCTCATGAAGGTGGCGTGCAGGAAGCCATTCCATTATCATGAACCGATGCAGCAGCAAAGATTCGCTCGCTCGCACGTGATCTAACGCATTCAATGTGGAATACGTCCGGTTTTCTGCATACCCGCCTTCACCGCCTGGATCCGTCACTTCAACTTCAAATTCCGTCCGGACTCTCCCGATCCGAAACAACAGTCCTCTGCCGCCTGTGGCTTGGAGTGTCTTTCACGAACAGCTTTGCTTACCGAATCGGAATGGCAGACAGTGCTGCCTGTGCTCACTGTGGCAGCGAGGAAACCATTGCGCACGTCCTGTGTCATTGTCCTCACTATTGCCCTCAAAGATAACAGCTCTCAGCAACGCTAGCGCGCCTCGACGACCAGCCGCTTTCTGAACAATCAATTTTGGAGTGCCGGAACGTTCTAGCTTCCAACCAGAAAGCGACGATGGCGCTGCTGAAGTTTCTCCGCTCAACCGACCTCGCTAAACGACTATGGTGCTCCCGTGCTTGAGTGTGTGTGCGCTTTTCTTTTTTGTTACTCTTTTTTCCTTCCTTACCTTTCTATCCCCCTTACCCCTTCCCCAGTGCAGGGTAGCAAACCGAAAAAGTTCTGGTTAACCTCCCTGCCTTTCACTCAACCTTTATCTCTCTCTCTCGTTAAGGATGGGTTACGTTTGTAAAACATGTGGTCAATAACCGCTCACGGCATGCCCCTGGCTGCCGGAGGATGTGCTTTGTTGTTTTGTTGTTAGCCTTTATTATGTCTGTCTGAACCACTTATTGTGTAGGTTTTGCAAACCTTTACTGCAATTTCATTTTCTCATCATAATATCACGTTCTGCTTTTCAGATACCGTTTTTCATGGCGCTCACGCTGGACAGGAGCGACAACCTAGCAAGCCACAAGTCTGATGCCTCAAGCCGTCACCACTTTGTGATTTATTCTTAATCACAAGGAATAAATATTGAAACATGATGGCGATTTCTGCTGTTCATTTAGCACCATGTGACACTGTGCACATCACAGTCACACATTTTAGTTGGCTATACTCATAGAAGCATGTAAATCAGGAATACCCAAACTTCTTAATTGGAAATGACAGACCATCTATTCGCGCTTTCTATATAACTTTGCTTGAAAATATGTGTTGTTTTGACGAGTTTTATTAAAATAATGCTAAAACTTAACTATTCTTTTTTTACAGTCGCTGGGCAGAACGGCAAGTATTATAGGACTTGCTTAAAATGAATACTCCACTATTTTCAACAGTAGTCGCGCAAAAGTAGAGCAAGGATCAAATGAGTAGTTTAAAATACTTTTGGAGTCGCTTGATGCTTCGGTGTGGGTCCCTTGACCCCCCTAGGAGCGTTACCGGCAAGAGTCGTCTGACTCCCTATAAGTGGTAACGTGATCCTCCCGATGAGAGTCTTCGCACTCTTCCTAGAGGGTCAGGGGACTCTCCTAGAGCGAGCCGACCCTGACCCAGCAAGAGAGTCACCGTGACTATTTAAAGAGAGTCGTATACGTGGCAAGTCAGAACTCCGAAAAGAGTCACGCATACTCTTTTTTTTCTTAGAGTGCATGAAAACTCTGTGCATCGTTTAAAAAAGCAGACAGTGACTGATATGTAAAAAGCAAGTCCCTACCGATGAACATTGAAGGATGAAGTGGAAATTGCTGTCAATTGGGTAATGAAAAGTGCTTTTTTCTGATAGCATCGAGTTCCTTGCACTGAATGAGGACGTGAAGGACAGTGAGTGGCTGACCACATCTATCACACAAAGGTGGCTCGCCACCGGACAGAAGGTGTGTGTGTGTGTGCTGTATGTGTGACCGATCCTAAGTCTGCAGAGTGTAACTTCTGTGTGGCGTGATTTTGATACTGGCGGCCAATTACCCAGAGTCGGTTTGACAACGTGTAGCTTATTTCGTGTATGCATATCCCATGTGGTCTGCCAAAAGGCTCTGAGTTTTCTTTTCAGGAAGTGTTTTAGGTCTAGTGGGGGAATAGCTAAGGATGTATTGTGGCTGTTTTCGTGGCCGGATGCTGCTAGCTGGTCCGCCAACGCGTTGCCTTGAATCTCGCGGTGCCCTGGCACCCAGCACACTACGACATGTTGTTCGAGTGCGTAGATCGTGCTTAAAAGAGAATACAGTGAGACAAAGACGGGGTTTTTGTGTCTTTTCAGAGTTTGGAAATCTTTTACCACGCTTAGAGAATCTGTGTAAATAACTGCCTTTTGTAGTTTTATTTGTTGAATGTGTTTAACGGCCGCAAGTATCGCGTAAGCTTCTGCCGTGAAGATACTTGATTCAGGGTGTAGAATACCGGAATCCGTAAAGGATGGCCCAACGGCTGCGTATGACACAGAAGTATTGGACTTTGAGGCGTCTGTAAGGAATTCTGCACAAGTGTATTTGTGTTGTAGTTCAAGGAAGTATGTACGGATATGTGCAGTAGGCGCGTGGTTCGTTACTTCCATGAAAGAAAGATCGCAGTCTATAAGCTGCCACCGCCACGGCGGTAGTTGTGCAGCGGGAGCCAATAGACAGTGTTCGAAAAGTGGCACACCGGTTTCCTCAGCTAAGCCCCTCACACGAAGTGAGTAGGGCTGTCGTACCGACGGATGGTGGTCGAGAAGGGCAGAACAAGATTAATCATTAATTGTGGGGTGTGAGGGGTGTTCGTTGTCTGCGTTCACTTTGAGATAGTATAGAAACGACTTGTAAGATCGCTGCAGGTGGAGCGACCACTCGTTCGATTCGACGTAGAGGCTTTCCACGGGCCTGGAGCGAAAAGCACCCGTAGAAAGACGAATGCCCGAGTGGTGGACAGGGTCAAGCATCTTCAACGCGCTTGGTGTCGCAGACTGTTATATTATCGCCCCATAATCTAGGCGCGTGCGTATGAGGCTTTCATAAAGATTCATCAGACACTTCTTGTCACTACCCCACGTAGTGCGTGACAATACCTTATGGTTTTTATGCACTTGTTCTTTATATACTTTATCTGTGATATGAAGCTTAGTTTCGTGTCTAGGATTACGCCGAGGAATTTATGCTCCGTTTTCACAGGTAGCCGCTGACCATGCAGATCAATGTCTGGATAGGGATGGAGGCCTCTCTTTCTTGAGAATAATACGCAAGTACTTTTTTGCGGGTTAAGGCTGAACCCGTTCTCGTCTGCCCATTTGGTTACCTTGTTCAAACCAAGTTGCACCTGCCGCTCGCACATTAAAAGGTTGCAAGATTTATAACCGATCTCCATGTTGTCGACATATGTGCAATAAAACATATTCCGTGGAATACACAGACGTAGGGAATTCATTTTTATAATAAAAAGTGTGCAACTCAGGACACCACCTTGCGGCACTGCAGTTTCCTGGACAAATATTCGGGACAAGACATTACCCACTCGAACACGGAACGTGCGATTAGACAAATAGCTTTCGATTATGGTCAACATCTTTCCTCGGACACCTAAGTGGGATAAGTCTCTTAATATTCCAAAGCGCCATGTGGTGTCGTAGGCCTTTTCCATATCGAGGAACACCGAAAGGAAGAATTGCTTGTGGACAAAAGCGTCGCGAATTTGTGCCTCGATACGGATAAGGTGGTCAGAGGTAGATCTACCCTCTCGAAAACCGCACTGGTATGGGTCAAGTGATTTGTTTGCTTCGAGAAAATGTATAAATCGGCGGTTTATCATCTTTTCAAAAAGTTTACACAGGCAGCTTGTCAGTGCAATGGGCCTGTAGCTCGCAACAGAGGATGGGTCCTTGCCCTGTTTTAGAATAGGAATAATAATGGCTTCTTTCCAGGCCGAGGGGATCTCGCCGGAAAACCAAACAGCATTATACAGGGAAAGGAGGGTTTTTTTGTGTTTCAGATGGCAGGTGTTTCAACATTTCATATACAACACGGTCGGAGCCTGGGGCGGAATTATTGCAGCAATTAAGCGATGCTTGTAGCTCAGCTATGCAGAAAGGTTCATTGTATGCTTCGTGTTTTGTGGATTTACGCTCTAGTTTCTATTTTTCGATTCTTGTTTTGTATCGTTGGAAAGCTTCAGAACAGTGCGACGAGCTCGACACCTGTTCGAAGTGTGCGCCTAGGAAGTTCGCCTGGTCTTCCAAGCTGTCACCTTGTGTGTTTACTAGAGGAAGTGAATGTGCTTGTCGGCCTGCTATCCTACTATCCATGTTCCAGACTTTAGCCCCCTGTGTATATGAGTTAATTTCCGATAAAAATTTCTGCCAACTTTGTCTTCTTGCCTGTCGGCGAGTTCTCCTGCCTTGTGACTTTATGTTTTTAAAACTGTCGAGATTCTCGGCTGTCGGTGAGTCCCGAAGCAGCCTCCATGCTTTATTTTGTTTTTAGCGCGCGTTTCGACACTCAGTGTTCCACCATGGCACACATCGTTTGCCGGGTAGTCCAGCTGTTTGTGGGATACACTTCATTGCAGCATCAATAAAAAAAGCTGTAGTCTACAGCTTCATCTATGCTTAAAGCACGCATGTTGGTAAAACTTAAGAGAGCCATTTTACGAAACTGTTCCCAATCGGCTTTGTCAATTTGCCATTTGGGAACCTGTGGAGGACATTCATTAGCTATTGGGGTGCTCAGAACTATAGGAAAGTGGTCACTTCCATAGGGATTATTAATGACTTTCCATGTTAGTAGGGGCAGAAGTGATGGAGATGTGATGCTGAGGTCTATGGACGAGTAGGTATTGTTTGCGAGGCTATAGTATGTTGGCTCTTTTTTATTCAAGAGACACGTGCCGGAAGAGAAAAGGAACTGTTCAATTAGACGACCTCGCGCATCGCAGCGGGAGTCACCCCATAGACAGCTATGCGCATTAAAGTCCCCAAGTACAAGGTAAGGTTCAGGGAGCTCATCTATTAAAGACTGAAATTCGTGTTTTTGCAGTTGGTAGTGTGGAGGTATATAGAGAGAGCAAATGGTGACGAGTTTGTTCAAGAGAACCGCTCGAACAGCCACTGCCTCAAGAGAAGTTCGAAGTGGTAAATGTGTGCATGCTACTCCTTGATTAACTATAACGGCTACACCCCCGGATGGCGCGATGGCATCATCCCGGTCCTTCCGGAAAATAATGTAGCTGCGTAGAAAGTTCGTGTGTTTGGATTTTAAATGTGTTTCTTGTACACACAGCACCTTTGGTGTATGTTT
This sequence comes from Rhipicephalus sanguineus, assembly GCF_013339695.2. Lineage (NCBI taxonomy): Eukaryota > Metazoa > Arthropoda > Arachnida > Ixodida > Ixodidae > Rhipicephalus > Rhipicephalus sanguineus. The sequence continues at coordinate 116,209,720 of NC_051176.1, read as the reverse complement.
GTGTAAGAGTTCTTGGACATCGTCGAGATTTCTAAGCAGACCTCTGACGTTCCATTGTATAATTTGTGCTTCCATATTGGATGTTAGGTAGTGCTGTGTGTACGAGAAGGAAGTGAGTGTTGTTTAGGTCGAAATTTAGAGCTCAAGTAGCAGGGCCGTCGTCGGGCCCCATTATAGGCTTTTTGGTTTTCTTAGCGCGCTCCAGGGAGCTACGCCGCTCTTTCGGTACCAGGGGCACCGGAGTTGTGTCCATTGCCTCGTTTGAGGCGCTGGACGCCCGCGTATGCGAGCTTGCTTGTCGGACCTCGCCTGGCGAGGCGTGGTCGTGAGACCCGACGACCCTAGAGTCGCCGGGATCTCTGGCTTGGCAGGTGGGGACTTCGCCTGGTGTGACGAAGTCTTGGATGCCACCGAGCCGGAGGGCGATGTGCTCTCCTTGGCCTCTACGGTGCCGGAGCTTGTAGTGGCCGCCGGTGTGGTCAGATTCAGAGTAGGCGGGGCAGCCTTCGCTGCTCCTACCATGGGGGCGGGTGGCGTTTGCCTCGGCACGTTGCGAGTGGTCCAGGCAACCGCGATAGGCCGTTGTGGTGCTGCCCTCCGTCGCACCAATTCGGCAAAAGATGTTCTTGCTGGAAATGACGATGAAACTCGCTGTCGTGCTTCGCGGAACGTTATGTTTTCTTTTACTTTTATCGTGAGTATTTCTTTCTCTTTCTTCCAGGCCGGGCAGGCCCTGGAGTACGCAGGGTGATCACCTTCACAGTTCACGCAGCGAGTCCCATCGCCAGCACAGTCATCAACAGAATGACCCGTCGTTCCGCATTTTGCACAGGTGAGCTGCCCTCGGCAGCTTTGAGACGCGTGACCAAATCTTTGACATTTAAAGCATCGCCGCGGGTTTGGTATGAAAGGTCGTACAGGAAGCTTGACGTAGCCGGTTTCTATGGCCTCGGGTAGTGTGCTGGAGGCAAAAGTAAGGATCAAATGCTTGGTCAGTATTTCCGTGTTGTCGCGCCTTATCTTGATCCTTTGGACATGAGTGACATTTGAATCGTTCCATCCATCTAGTAGTTCTTCCTCGCTGAGGCCAATCAGGTCCTCATCTGACACTACACCTTTGACAGTGTTCATGGTCCGGTGCGCGCTCACACAAACGGGGATGTTTCCAAACGCGACTAGATGTGACAGATTAAGGTACTGTTCCTTGTCTTTTAATTCGAGGAGTAGGTCCCCGCTTGCCATCTTTGTGGCCTTATAAGCCGTTCCTATGGTGTCTTTCAAGCACTTAGCAAGAAGAAAAGGTGAAATGGCTCTAGCTTTTTCAGATGATTGTCCACAGTGAACCACGTGGTATTTTGGAAAAGTGTCGTTCTTTTTGAGCCAAAAGAATTCAGATGCATCGGTGCGTACCCTTTTTGGGGCACGATCGGTGGAAGAGGGGTTCGAGGGTTCCATGGAAAAAGTCGCTTGTTCGGCAACGGCGCCTACCACCCACCACGGAGCCCAACAGGGGGACGGGGCAGAACATGTGAAAGGTCTGCGCAACGCCAGCAGTACGCCGTCACTATAACCTAATATGGTCTACCCAAGGTTGGGAGCCACACACGGTTAACCCTTGCCGCCAGGAAAAGGTGAAATAAACAGAAGACAGAAGCAGACAGGAAAGATAGAACGTGAGAGAGAAAGACGAAGATGTAAAGAGAGAGAGAGAGAGATAGGAAAAGGCGACTGCCGATTTTCCCTGGGTGGGTCAGCCCAGAGGTGCCGTCTACGTGAAGCTGGGGCCAAAGGGGTGTGTTGCCTCTGCCGGGGGCCCTTAAAGGTCCAATCACCCGGCGTCGGCTCAACCCCCAGGATGCCCTTTTCCCCGGATACGGCAATGCCACGCACGGCTAGGCGTGGGAGAGGTCAAAACCCCCCGTTAGCTCGGGTCCGTGGTGTCGCTACACACCAAACGCCTGCTTGCGCAGTCGCCCCTGCGGGGGGCTTTGGCATGGCGGCGACGCGCTCGATGGTACAAGGGATTCATGTATGTCGGCATTGGAACGGTATGGATTTACGCTCGGATATGAGCGCAAAGGGGCACAAGCTCCTCGTCGCTGTATTGCGCCGTGCAGGATACGTTTAGCCACGTAAGATTTCCCTACCCGTGGGCGTAAGATAAAGCTTTCTCGCTGCGAGATGAAGAGACCGCGGCCCTAAGCTCATAGAAGGTGTTGTAGATCCCCATGGCTAGAAGCCGATCTGTGGGTTTTCGCGTTGGTAGGCCGAGAGCAGTCTTGTAGGCGGTGCGAATGCGAGTATCTGCTTGTTCAACCTCAGCCTCACTGAAGTTATTCTCTCCCATAATTGGACAAGAAGGCAGCGGAAGCGCTTTTCTGTGTTTTGAGAATGGCATGGCCTCGCGAGCATCTTCACCGGCGTTGTGCTTTCCATAGCCAACCATGTGATGAATATATCTTCTTTTTCTCGTATATTTATATACAGCATCCTGTTTCCGTAGTGTAAGGTAGCAAAACAGCCAGCTTTTCCAGGCAGCATCCCTATCTTTATTTTATTTCCCCTGTCTACTGAGCTCTTTGCAGCATAGGTGTACTCGAGCAACTGCAACGTGAACCTATCTGAACTGTTATGCTTAAAACAAAGAAGAAAACAATATGGCGAACAGCGTACAGCCCCATGACGATGATTCGATAACCGCACTTAATGAGGTGAGCCAAACATGGGATTTTACTTACGAGGTTGGAAGTGGCTGAGCTGGAAGATAACAAAATTGGAAGAGTCAGACAAAACACCACCGTATTCTTCAAGCCGTGTTTTTGCAACTATTATATACACGCACACGAAATGTGTTCGCTCGACGGCATTTTAACTCAAGCCGTGATGAAGGGAGGAACACTCCCGAAACTATTGGTGAATAAATGTTATTGCGATAGCAATTATATGGACAGTCTCGGCTGGATTTTGCGGTCGCCGTCGCCGCCGTCATGCGCCATATATGTATAAGTATGTATGTATAGATATATATATATAAAAGCCCCAAATAAAAATTCTTCAGAAAAATGCTTCCGAAGCGCGGAATCGAACCAGGGACCTCTTGCTCCGCAGCGAGTGGCGCTAACCACTACGCCACGAAACGCAGATCCTCCACGTAGCTAACGGCGAGCGTTATATACACACCCTTTATTGCTGGACGGACTCAGAGACCGGTAGGCGATAATAAGCGTTTCTTCATTACCAGCGATATGGCGCTAGGAGCGCGACGGGCGCATTTAAAAGTCGTCGGCGAGCTCGATCGCTTCTTCTTATATTTGCGCAGGGAGAACCTTGCCCTTCCGCTCTCTGCTCGCGCGGTTTTCTCGTGGTGAGGGGAAGAGGAATGTTTCAAGCTTTCACCGTGATGTTCGCGCTCATGTTGCGGAGCGTACGAAAGTCACTCGAGCTCAAGGGACGCCGCTAAACGAACAAACAGAAGATGAGCGCGAACTATCAAGTGTCACAGCTCGACACTTGAAGCACGCTAGTTTCCTTCGCTGCTTCGGTCGGCCGCCTTTGCAACAGGAGCGCTGTTCAAACTGAGAGTACCCATTGGCGAGCCTCACTTCGTATAGCATTAGTTTCTTGCTATCGCATTCATTGCTTCGCCCTTGCGGCGAAACTGTGACTTTTTTATTTCACTGTTCAAGCGTATAGGTAACTGGGGGTTACACACGTCGTTGTCCCTTCCCGGTACTGCGTAAGCACGATATGCGAGCAGTCATTGGACTGCAATAGGTGGTTAAATGCACTATAGCAGGGTTCGCTTTTCTTTAAATCATTTAAATAAAACCAGACAAGGCTCATTATGTTGTCTAGATGTTCCGCGGCAAAGCTCGCTTCCGCGCAGCTTGTACTAAAAGGACCCGTCACCAGGCCACACAGCGAATTTCAGTTAGACGCTGGAAGTTGTTGTGTGCCGAATGAAGAGCATTATGCCGCAAGAATTTTTAAACTCAGTAAACTACGAGCTGAGAAAAACAATATTTGAAGCGGTGAGAAACCATGATGCGAGGAGGCGTGCTTGAAACCCCTGCCACTCGCCCAGGGTTGATAACCGTAGAGTAATTGCCTTACTTGTAGGGTATTTTCGGAATTTTTCGGCCAGAGTGGGGTAGCAGGGCAGTAATACGATTTTTGTATAAGATGTAAGGTAATTCCCACATTTTGCTCGTCATCGATAAGCGAAAAATGTAGACGATACGCGTGACATTTCCGAGACTCACATTCCTAAAGAGACCCGAAAACTAAGTATTTCTTTGAACAAGATTAGAACTGTCCTAATTCACATAGTACCAGCACAGGGCAGAGATGAAGGTATTACGTCACACATCCCTTTGCTAGCATTGTTTTTTCTCGTGGATAGCCTTTTCCCTCTCCGTCGTCGCCTGTTCGTTCGTTGCGTGGAGGGGTTACTAAATTTTGTGACGAAAACATTGCATGCCTCATAAAATACTAAAAGTGACCGTCGGCGTCAACGCGAGTGGTGCAAGAAATCATCGTGACATAACGACGTCACCTCATGACGTCACCATGACGTCACAGATTGACATGATTTGTGACGTCATTATGAAGTCATAGTGATGTCACTGTGACATCACAATGTGACGTTCAATGACGACGTGATCCCACGATATCTTCACTTCTTCATAGGTGGGCCGACCCTAGAGGCACGTGAGATGCAGAAATTTTGCAATGCCTCCTGTCCTCCCCAATGCAGTGCAGAACCATGCTAGGTGGAGAAATCTTTCGAGGGTGGGTCAGGAAACATGGCTTTAAGGCGAACGCTCTTCAGGTTTAAGTTGTGACGCTTCTGACATATATGGCGTTCATATTTATATAAGTGTTGGAATTTAACGTCCCAAAACCTGCATAGGATTATGAGGGACGTCGCAGTGGAGGGCTCCGGAAATTTCGATCACCTGGGGTTCTTTAACGTGCACCTAAATCTAAGTATACGCCCTGAATAATTTTCGCCTCCACCGAAAATGCGGCCGCCGCGGCCGGGATTTGATCACGCGACCTTCGGGCCACGCAGTCGAGCAACATAAACACTAGAACACCGTGGCGGGGGCTGTTAATATTTGGAAGTAATAATAATTGCTGGGTTGTTACGTCCTAAACCGCGAAATGATATGAGGCACACCGTAGTGCGGGGCTCCGGATATTTCGACCATAAGGGGTTCTATAACACACACACACACACACACACACACACACACACACACACACACACACACACACACACACACACACACACACACACACACACACACACACACACACACACACACACACACACACACACACACACACACACACACACACACACACACACACACACACACACACACACACACACACACACACACACACACACACACACACACACACAGCGTCGGATAGAGAAAACGTACGTTTCGTTCTTTCACAAAGGCATCTGCAGGCACAAAATTTATGAGCGGTGAGACGGTGCACTTCTCGAACGCATTTTTTAGCGAGATCAATGCGTCTACAGGGAGCAAGCAGCGTCGTCTCCCGCCTCTCTTTTCCTCTCAGACATGACGCCTGTTTCCTTCGCGCGAGTGACACTGACGCACGAGCAGCGGATAAAACGGAGCACGAGGAAGAAAGAAGTTTCAGGTATGCCATGCTCGCAAATAAAGTTTCCGCTGTGATGGAAGAGCGACCACGCTTCAGGAGTCATGACGGCAGCCAGACAAAAAAAAAAAGTTTCGATCGACATAACCAAAATTAGGTGGCCTAGCGGTTATAGCAGTTGAACGGTGCGAAATACAGGGGACTGACCCTTCAGCTTCGCACAAATTCCGCAACACAAGCTCGAGAAGCACTTGGCAGAAGAGTCGTCTGTCTTTAAATTTTCAAGGCCCTGACGCCCGGCTCTTGAAGTCGTTATTATCGACCGGGTTCACTGGCTCGTATTATAACGCCCCCAAATGGGATACGAGAAAGCGGCGATATCAACAACGGAAAAAGGAAAAGCGCGGAATTCTTCATCTCGTAGAGCAACACTCGAGCCGTGAAAGCTTTCTTATGTTGCAAGTCTGCGGAATAATTCAGGGACCATTGCCGTTTCCTCGAACGCTCGGCCAAGTGTTGAAACGCAACTGGTCCGTAGTTTAGACGCATCATAGCATCGCCGCAGCGATCTACAGAGTTCAACAGCAGTAATACTCGGCTCGCTGTAGCTTCCTTTGAGTGCCGTTTGTGACTGAACTGGCTCTGACTGAGACATCTGGAGTTTTAGGGCCGTGTGGAGGCATCGAGTGCTCAGTGACGCGTAACGAACTTCGTAGACTTAAGCTTGCGGTACATGTGGACGCAATGAGACATTATAGAAAGTTTAAATGAGTGTTTGCAGTATGTAATTTACGTCCCTCCTTGCGCATTCATCTGATTTATACCACGATAGGTTAAAAGCTCAAAAAAAGTTTGTTTGAAGCTTATACGTGCCCTTCACATTCCGGCACATAAAGTCGCCAATGCAGTCAGCAAAAGAAAATGAAACAGAGAAATTGAAAGAAAACAAGAAAGGAATTCGAGTGAACGCGCCATTCAGCTTAAGGCAGCATGCAACACATTAGATGTTGCGTAATAATGCCTCCAAAGCGCGTGGAGTGTAGCAGAATAAGGCGCTTTCGTGCTTACGACATAACTTTCGCCGCTACTGCTACACATGTCCTTGCGGCAGAAAAAAAAAAAAAAAGGTGCACTCAGAAGCAGAACGCGTTAACCACTGAACGGTCGTGCAACATTGCCGTTGGGTAAGTTGCGCAAGATGTTGCACCTCGCACAGACTCTCAGAGTGGTGCTCTATGAGCATGCATTCCGGAGTCCTCAATAGGCAATACTGTAGCGGACAAAGATAGCGCTGTGTAAACGGCAAGAAAAAAAATATTCTTCAGAACATGCCAGTGTGTGCTGAGACCTTGATGACGTCTCAGTGAAGGAGCCTAGCTTCTGAGGAATTCGTGAACCCTGGCAATTTTCTCTCTCTCTCTCTTTTTTCTTCGCCCCTCACTCCAGTTAATTTGAGTGCACGACGGAATGTGAGAAACACAGGGGTTAAACTCTACGAAAAAAATAAAGAAAGAGAAAAGATTACCTGTTACTCATTTTGGTGAGTCCTGACTTGCCACACATACAACTCCTTTGAAGATGCACGTTAACTTTCTTTTGTAGATCAATATACTCTCTTCGGAGAGTTGTGAAAGACTCGACTGTGCAAAAGCGGGTTAACCTTTCTATTTAAAAGTAGTTGTGTATGTGGCGACTCAGGACTCACCTAGAAGAATAACAGCTGATCTTTTTTTTTTATTTTGTATTATAGTGTACGAACGACGGTCAGACGAAATGATCGACTGCCGCCTACCCTGCAAAAGAGAAATTTGAATGCCTCGATAGGGATTTCGGCAGAGCTGTAAGGTAAAATGTGAAGCTGACAAGCGGCTTCCACTGTGTCTTTGGAGAGAAACACATCGACACAAAACGCAGCCTGTCATGGCGCTGGTTTTACAACAAAATGTCTGCATCGATGACGCCAATGCGTGCCCCTGTGCATGGCCCAGTTGAAAATGTCTCGGAACATGCGGTCGTTTGTAGGCATGCCTCTTTCTCTCTTTCTTCCTCGGAGAGATAGAGAGATTGTCTGCGGTTCACAGTGTCACAGGTCTGAGATGCGCATATTTAAACAGAGAATTAACCAGGGCAGACAGAAAACGGCTCGTACCATTTATTCATTCCTCAAAAAGCATTGAAAATGCGCACACGTCATCACCATCAGGTGGCAATGCTTTGTGGCCATCGCATGAAGCTGCTGAACACGAGGTCGTAGATTCGATCCCAGGACGCTACGCCCACGTTTCATATAAGGGGAGAAACTAAGTATATAGCGCTCGTGTATTTAGATATATGTTCCTTGCAGGCTTCAATCAATCAATCAATCAATCAATCAATCAATCAATCAATCAATCAATCAATCAATCAATCAATCAATCAATCAATCAATCAATCAATCAATCAATCAATCAATCAGTTGTTGTCCTCTAGGTGCCGAGACGACGAAAATATAGAGCCGATTCGCCGATAGCTATCATATTAACAATTCCCGCATCTCATAGACTCACGAATCACAATGCGGAGTGTAATTTGCCTTGCAGAATCTTCCGATGCTCAAAAAAGAAAAAGAAGGAAGGAAGAAAGACGTTAACGTCAAGGCAGACATGAAGTGCCGCCCTTTATCCCGCAATTTTTGTTTTGTTAGCAGACAGGGTAAGTGCGACTGTAAATTGCAGTAGGACACAACTAGATGGATATGAATAACTGCGTAGAAGACAGCAGTTCCGTAAGCGCGCCCATTGTTCATGCTATTGCAGATACTAGTACCAAAGCCAACGTGGTAGCTTCTAAAGTGTGTTGAGCAACACTAAAACGTAGCGCGAGAAAAATTACCGTATAATTGCGACGTGAGGTAGCTTGGTACGCAAAAAGTAAAAAATATTCCCTGAACTTGCATGCGATATTGATGTTCCTTTACGAAGAATCTTTTCAAGGAAACATTGCTTTTCTAATTCCCAATCCCCTTTGGGTAGACTGATGAATGTTGAGTAGATTCACCAGGCTATTATTACTACCAATTTTAAAGCTGCGAGCGCGCACTTGGATAAAGCATCAGGGTATATTGGACGAAACCGTAAATAGGGGACAATAGGAAAATTGGCGAAGCGTGCACTAAACGCTAAGCCGCGCAGTCCTTGGAACTGGACGATTCTCATGACTAATCTGGTTGCTACTTGGTTATTTCTAGGCCTTAGCTAGGTGATGAAGGTTGTTTCCAGGTAGCTTCTAGGTCGTTGCTAGGCGATGCGAGCTAGGTGATGCTAGGTTGTTTCTACGTTGATTGTCAAATGTTGTCAACAATTTCAACGACATAGTGAGGGTGGCAGAACAATTCTATTCTGAACTGTACAGTTAGCTGATAAGTCATCCATCTTCCAGCGAAAGTAAAGTCAAGTAAAGCACTGAAGTTTCATATACGACTACTGACGAGGTTAGAAAGGCCGTACGCGATATGCCCCGCGGCGAAGCGGCGGGAGATGACGTCATAACGGCCAATTTTACCAAAGATGGAGGTGATTTTATACGAAAGAAACTTGCGACGTTTTACACTCCGTGCCCCAAAACATCAAAAGTGCCTGTGAGCTGTAGGAAAATGCCGACATTATATTAATACACAAGAAAGGAGTCATAAAATATTTGTGGAATTATAGGCCCACCAGCTTACTTTCGGTGAAATACAAAATATTTACGTAGGAAATTTCAAACAGGATAAGAGAAACCACTGAATTCGAGCAACCAAGAAAATAAGCCTGTTTCAGGAAAGGATACTCTAGGACGTATTAGAGTCAGGTTATCAACCAGGTAATTGAGAAATCTGCCGAATTCAGAATAGTGTTCGTGTGCCCAAAAAACCTAATTGGTTTCGACAGCCAGTTCCGATATGCAAGTTAGCTAAAAGAGTTCCCAGCCCCATCGGATTGACGCAACGTACACAACAGCTACTAGATCCTCTAGAATCATTTTGCGCATCTGATCACTCCAGTTTTCTTTCTTTTTTTTAACACGAAGCGTTCTTTTGCAATGTAGGTTACCACTACAGAAGTTACTGGTAAAGAAGTCCCAACTATTAACAGATAAGAAAAGCACAGCTTTGCCTTTTTTTTTGTTATAGAGAGTGCTATATACTTTCTGCTTATGCGCACCCGGCGTCCACCAGAGCGAGGGCACAAACGCGATTCTTTAATGGCCCATTCCACCAACAGCGTAATGGACAGCCCTTGCGACACAGAAACACCCGCAAACGGAGCGTAGGATGGAGGTGAACGGTAACATGAAGCAGCACAACCGCGCATATAACTGTCCGAGGAAAGCACACCGTTACGAGGCATAAAAACGGAAACCGCGTGAAGAGTTCCCACGAGATTACGTAAAAAAGGCGAAGTGCATTCGGACCTGGATTACGTATTCGGCCCTCTTTTAAATCGTCGCTAGGGGGAGTAGTGGGCGAATGCACTTACGCATGCCTCGGCTGCAGGCACGTGCGGCTGCTCGCACCAGCCGAGATTTGGCAATACAACGTGTCGGAAGCGCTGACCGTAATAATGAGATAACTCTCTGGTGCACGCACTTGGAAAACAGCGAGCCGTTACTTCGTCACTGACAGTCTTTTTTTTTTTTTTGGTTCCCGGTAATGATAAGAAGGAGAACACAATCCAGTGCCGCTTGTTATTGCGCCACGTGTTGATCGCTCATTTTCTTTTACTTCAAATCACGGTGCTTCTGAATTTGAGCTCAGTTCCTGTCCCCTCTTGTATGCCTCTCACCAGTCCTTGAACTAAGAGCTGTTCGAAAGATTCCATCCTCACCAATACGCAATATCTGGCTCGTTAAATAATCAAAATAGAAGCGAAAGCGACGCTGTAAACTGATTGCATTTGTGATTCGCGGAACGTCGCTGATGTGGCATATTTCGGATTCTCATCACTTTGGACTTTGAATTGCGTGACTAAATATGCCCAATTAATTGACACAACTCCTTCTAGGTTGATGCCATTTTTGACCGACCAAATGTGGTTCCTCTTAATTTTTCCCCCCAGTGTGACTGCCCCGACTACCACCATAAATTTTAACCAATAGTATTATCAAGTGAAGGCGTCACACGCCGACGCATCTCTTTCTTTCTTTCTTTCTTTCTTTCTTTCTTTCTTTCTTTCTTTCTTTCTTTCTTTCTTTCTTTCTTTCTTTCTTTCTTTCTTTCTTTCTTTCTTTCTTCCTTCCTTTCTTTCTTTCTTTCTTTCTTTCTTTTCTTTCTTTGGGATATTGCCATTTTCTGGAAATATCTAAGTCTCTTTCTTTTTTCTACAAGCCAACCAATTATTATTTCCAGGTATTCATGTCTATACATCTGCCAATTCTGCATGACGCGATCGTACTCCATCTCCAAATAAAGACTGTGCGCGTTCTTACTGCTTGCTATATGCGTGATTTGGTTTTTTCCTCACTCTGTAGGACCGCAGGTACGCAGTTTTACTTACTGTAACCCTACACGGTTGGCATTGTTAACGCCGCTGCCTTGCCTGCCCGAAAGGTAGCGGGAATTATGATATCTTCTCCGTATCATTCTTTCTCTATCAATTACTAGCCTCGGCTTACCTGCTCACAGTGGCACTAACCTTGCGATTGTAGAGAGCCCTCGAGAGGCATGGCTTATTTCCACCCGTCGAAGAGCGCGGAAGTTCGTCTGGGCCGATTCATTGTGGCCCGGAAGCTAAGGGCGCAATCTGCCTGTATCTTATTGATTCGGGCCAAGACGGCGCTTCGTTTTTGTTTCGTTTTGTTTTTTCTGCGTACGAGACTATGAGTTCGTATATCGCACACCGGCCAGGACGAGAGTATAGCCACCACCCTCTTGCGCCAGGTTGTCCCAATATCGGGCTTTCTTCTTGTTTTGTTAGGCTTTCCGTCTCTTTTGACGGCCTAATGAGAGGCCGCAGCACGTAAGGTTTTCACCAGCCGTAGTGCGGGCTGGCCTCAATCATAGACGTCGCCACAATTGCCGACACTGGCGTTACTGGCGTATGATTCTATGACTCGAAAAAGATGTGATTGCGCGCAAGTGTTTTCTTTCGCTCTTGGTCAGAGGGGTGGGATACACTAAGAAAGGAGGGTAACCGTCAAACATCAAACACAGACTGCTTCCAGCCACACTAATTCCGTGTGGCAACTACCACAGAGAGAAAAAGAACCGCGTGTTATGCTGCATGGCGGATCTGGTTCAAAGACGGCCTGAACGTTGACACACTCAGCTCACGTTTTTTTTAGGATTTGTTTGCTTTTTAGTAGTCACCATGACCTGCGATGAATGCGTAACAACCGTTGTGCAATGAGACACTCTGCACAGATTCTATAAGTGCTTAGGATGACCAAACATAATTTGGCATTATGAAACACAATTTCTTTCTTTGCATTATCTCTTTCTCTCTCTCTCTCTTTCTTTTAGTGCGGTCGCTTACATGGGTGAAAGAAACTCCGACAGAGTCCACGGATATATAAGAAATATACTGTTAAACGAAGCTTTCTTTTTTTTTTTTCTTTTGCGCATGTCTTGCACGTTTTCCTAGGATCCAGAGTCGATGGTGACGGTATCTCTGCAAAATAAATGTAGTGAAGAATAGTTTTGGGAGAGGGAGAAAAGGGTTAACTTTCATAGGTTATCATATACTAAGATGTCGCCCTCGAAACGAAAAATCATCTGGTAGACGTCCTGGTCTTTCCCGTGGGAACCTAAGGGTGCGGGCCATTGACCTTGCGGAAATGCGAAAGAAGAAATCTAGATGATTCGACTTAAAACAATAGCAGCAACGATAACAACAACAACAATTGAATTCGGAGTCTTTTCGTAACATGTGAGTTGTCAACGAGAGGAACGTGCCGCGTCTGACGGAAGGAAAACCATGAGATGGCAAGCAGAGGGTGATGTGTTTTTTGGTAGCAGCCCCCTTCCCCCTCCCCCAACACACACACACACACACACACACACACACACACACACACACACACACACACACACACACACACACACACACACACACACACACACACACACACGCACGCACGCACGCACGCACGCACGTAAGCACAGACACGCACGCACGCACGCCCACACGCGGTTCGTTAACAGAGGAAAAACGTTCAGCAAAACAAAAGTGACGTTCTCCCGAATAGCTGCCAGTGGCAAACGGTATAGCGCCTGCCGTGGTCGGGCGTTATGTGTGTAGAAAATTAAATGCTGTAGTGTGAATGTGGCCGAATTCCTATATGCATGAGATCATTCGCATAGTATTGCTGTTCGATATTGCCGAACAACAGTTTCACGATAGTTGCTGAATACTTGCCGAATAATACATATTCTTTGATAATGTGACACATATGAGAACACTTATGCGAGAAAAGCAGACAGATTGAAGGTGATTTATTCTGACTTTGACGTGATAATTTGCGCACAGAAAAGAGGGAAGGAAAAGGTAAATAGCAGAAAGGGAATGCAAATGACGATTACGGCTTACCGTGAATTATATCCACGAGGCGCTGAGCTGGTGCCCCCTGCATTGAAGCAGAAGTAGAGAATATTTCTCTATGCAGCCTCTCTCCCAGTCTTTCTTTCTTTCTAGCAATGTTCACATGTAATATTTAGGTATGTTCGATGAACACCACGCCACAATGTGAGGCGATTGTCATTCCTGAAGCCCGGAGGAAAAGCACTGTTATTTTAAAAAATTGCACGGTCATTTTTATTAACGCGATAGCGTTAAAGAGCTCGTTTCGCAGAAATTCCGGTGTCGGCGTCGGCGTCGCTGGTTGTGAGCGAAAAATCATCATCTTGTCTGTGACCGAAAAATCGAGAAAGATGCAAAAATATAATAATCTTTGCGTTCGAGTGAAAATCGAATCTAGGCCGTCGGCGTGGCAAGCGTGTGTTCAACAACAGAGCCGCGCTATTTCTTGAAACTGCTTCGAAAAAAAAAAATACCATATTAATGTCATGTAGTGGAAGGAGTCTCCTTAACGCATGTAATATTGTGTACCAGAAGTGTAGAATCGCGCCAGGCGTCAAAACATGTGAACTGCGCAACGAGTGAATGTTTTAAAAGCCCACCCATTACAAAGCATTCAGACATATTTAATCTTCATCATCAGCAAAATCATCAATAACGTGGACAGCTGCGTAGGTTCGCGTGTTGCCTTACAGACGCGTAGTGTACCGTTCGCTGATTCGCAAAAGGAATAAGTATGGTGCAGTGGGCACTTAGCAACCGTACTTGCAGTATGCATTCTAGGATACACTGAAACGCCCATTGTTACGCGCACAGTCGTTCGTTTCCTTACGGCACGGTTGAGGCATGCACCGAAAACCGAAGCCAGGCTACCATTTGAGAAGGCGATGCGAACGGGGACCGATTACGCTATCGCATTCTACTCTTGAAGGCCAAGCTCAAGCGTCCTCGAAGTTTTTGCTCCAAGCGCAGGTTGAGCGTCGTTCTGCGACCCAAAAACATTCCTCTTCGAGGATATATTGTCCAAACATGTAAATGAAGCCTTTAGTATCTTACGTTCGGTACTGTAATAAGGACTGCTACAGGTGATGTGAGAATTCCCGTTACATCTTTCAAAAAAAAAACAAAAAAAAAACGGGACCGTCATGTGTTGCCTGCGCACCAATTTTTGTTGACTAAATTCGACAGCATATTCAGTAGACTGACTAGCACTTTCTGCATATAAGGCTGTGATAACAGCTGGCGACTTCTCTTGTATAAGATAAGTTGTTCATGTTGCTGTGAAGGACGCAGAATCAATTTGGTAGTCGGAATTGCTTACAGAGTGCATCTAAAGTAATGCATACAAGAGATTTTATTTTATTACATTGCCTTTTAGCGCGATCAGGTTGCAACGGCTGAGGCCAGAATGGAATTGGTCAACCTCTACTTTGCAGCAGAGCGCCGTAGATTCTCAACGACAGCGACGTAGTGGCACACCTTCGCGTACCCGATGCAGCCCGAGGAATTGCACTGGCAAGCTCGTTATCTACTATAGCACGGAGGCTATAGTGTTTCTTTACAGGGTATAAAGTAAGTCGAATGCCTGATTCGGCTATTAATGTTTCGAAAGAGCTGAAACATGTATTTAAATTTAACTTTTCAACGTAGAGCTCCATATTAGGAGTTAGTGCGAAGTATTAGAAAGAAAAGCGCCAAAAGTAAAGAAAGACGTACCGCATAAAATATCAGAACTGCCGCGTGAGCTACCATTTTGCTAGCCGCCAGTTTAACAATAATGATGAAACTTTATTCAAGAGAAAGGGGCGGAGGATCACGTAATTTTTATATGTGGCGCCCTACTTCTCGGGCTCCACTGCCCTTAGCCGCCTTCCGCGGACTTGATCCAAGAGCACGAGTTGCACCCCAGGTTCTGAGCTCGCGAACTGTGCCTCCCACAGCTCCGCACTATGAATGATAGATCTGCCTAGATAATAGCCTAGGTTTCTGGGCTCCTGCACGCACCCCCACGAGACGCCGAAAACCCCAGTTTAAGGATACTTTCCGAGACTGAAGAGAGCTCTGATCCCAGGTACATTTACCGTCATTCGTCTTACATTTTCGCACCTGCTTAGCAAGGAAGTGGGCGATGGGCCAAGAACATAATGTTTCTTCGAGTGTGACAGTGAAGAAAAATGACATTTCCTGAATCGCCCAAGCAGGCGCTATACAGGAAACGGTAGCGAAGGAACGATTAGAAGACTGTTCAAAGCTGCGAGAGATACGAGCGAGAACATGAACGAGGAAGAAAAGGTTAGATTTTACGAGGCAGTTCCATTCACAAAACGCCAAGTTCGAAAAAAAAAAAAAACATCAAGTACACCGGCTGCGCACCATATTCCTTTCGCGTGAGCGGAACATTACGCACTAAGTGGCGGCAACACCTCCAATGCCCGCATGTGAGAAGTCGGATACGACGAGTAAATTTAAGCCACACGCCAGCGGAGGCTCTGTGGTGGGAAAACTACAGTTATCCTGATTAAGATGAGAGAGAACGCAATAGGAGATTTCGATGTCAAACAGCTGAGGAAGTAGGACCTAAATTGGAGGATCGGCGGGAAGAGTATGTTTTATGCACATAACGAGTCACAGCAGAGAGAAGATTCATATGAGAGGAACAAGAAAAGAACTTCATCAGCACGCACCTCATAACTGCCTCGTAAAATGGAGAAAGGGCAAACGACCTACACGGGGGGGGGGGCTCCTTCCGCCAGCGAGGAGGCACTGCTGTCGCGTAATGAACGTATCTGCGTACTGAATGACGCCACAGATGATATACTTTGCTGCATACCTATCTACACCTAGTAGCGAACGCGTCAAGGTTGGCAGTTTTTTTGTCCCCGTATGTATCGAGGCCATTCAGGACACAGCAAACAATGGAGACTTGGGGAGACGATGAAGAGTCGCGGCAAAGAAGTCATCTTGGCGCCCTAGTGTGGGATGAATTCTGTTGTCGCGCGACAAATATCGCTGACCCATCAGGACGGTGCCTTTCTACTGGTTACGCGCTCGGATGTCGGCAAAACACGATGAGCATCATAACGAGTTATTTCGTAAGTTTCCTTACCAATGAGTTTGTTCAGTGCCTAGTGAGAAGTTTCTGCGCAGAGGCGCGAACTCCGATTTTGCCTTCCTTATCCATTTGTCTCTTTTTTTTCTCCTTTTCTTCTATGTTCCTCATACTTCGGATGTTCAGACGCTGGCCAGGTGTCGGGCAGTTATGGTACGCGGGCTTTCCACTTTATTTAATTATTATAACCGTTACATATGTCGCTCTAGCAACAACACTGCACTGAATTATAATCAATTGTCGGCAGTATTCTACTGCTGTCGGAAGTATTGTACGAAATAAACATACGGGATGAGAAAAAGCATTCTGCTTCTCGCCCTACACGGGTGGGGAATAGAGGAGACAGAAATGAGATGGGTCACAGAAGCAATATAAGGTAGAAAAGCGCAATGTTTCTCAAATACCTGAAAATGTTTTCTTAGACTTCGGTCTTTTATTCGAAGGAATGTTAACCCCATATTAGAAGCATTAGAAGCAACAGTCAAGTGAAGTTCAACAAATCGCATCATCGCGTGCCGTGCTCGTTGAAAATCCCGATAAATTACATGCACGAGGTGCAATGATCAAAGCCTGCAGAGATGCCCTCGGGGTGTACTTGACTACTTCCGGATTTTCTTTTCTCCCCCCCCCCTCCGCTTTGTTTTCCTGTCTTCAATTTTCTTGACCGCGGCACAGTTTCCTTGCTCGCGCTAACCCGAGCAAGTTTCAAAACCCGATGCACAACCTACGCGCATAGGTGGCACGTTCAAAGCAACGTTGCCCGTTCACAACACCTCCTGTTCTAGACTGCATTCTCGTTAATGAATCCGTGTCACCATGTTCTCTGTTGGAGCTTCTTTATTCCTTGCGTCAAAATATGAGCCCGATGAGCACAACGTTGTTCCTAGCCCACAATGGGTGCCACTGCCGGCCTGTCCCGCGCGCCCTCGCATACCGCCGGTTCGTTTCCTGTTTCCCTTTTGTTCTCCAGCCCGAGCGATGAGGCCCAAGGATCTCTCGTTACGCGTCGCTTCATCTCGAGCAAGAGTAACCGGAAATGTCCTGTCGAGGCGAGATAGTTGTTTCAGGGTGCACGGCTCACACGGCTGCACCGGCCCCTGCGAGATCCCGCGGGGTCGGACTTGGCCGAAAAGCACTGTCCTGTTCGTTACCTTTCGCTTCAGACGAGCGCGCAACGCTCAGTTGCGTGTAAGAGAAGAAGGGCGAGACTTTCCATGGAAGTGGCACCTCTGTGATTATTTTCATTGATACGTATAGTCTCACATTAGGCTTGCACCGAGAGCTGTTTGGTGCATTCATACACTTACAGGTGGACGTTCGTCGCGTCGCTAATTCCGGTCAGAGTATGTTTTATGCACTTTTGCATTTAGGAAGCAGCAGGAGCGATAAATTCGATACAGAAGAAAAATGTTACTTACACTACAAGCGAGTCTATTCACTAAACACATTGTGGAATTGGCAACGGCGCTAGTAAGGCTATACTCCAGCTTATTACATGTACATTTCGTGCGCTGGTTTTGCATTGCGTAGTTCAAGCTTAATTGGTGAGGTTTAACTTTGTTTCTGCCATATATTTCCGAGCCTGGATTCACAAAATTTATTTTAAGCAAATGGGTATTGTTAACCGGTGTTGAATTGGTTTTGTTAACCGGGGCCACTGCTCATAATTTACACTAGTACTACAACGAACAAGCCGACGAATACCCGACGACACTTGGGTAAAATCTGTTTTTCCAAGTACGACACCTATAGTATGAGCGAACATATCTGTTTAGTTTTTGTCTTTTTGGTAGTGAGAATAATGCGCGATATCGCATTGTTTCCCTACATTTTCCTCTCGTTTATCGCATAGTTTAGGCCAATAAATGCGAAATTTATCAACTGCGGGCTAATCCATGGGTTGGTTAAAACCAAGTTTAATCGAAACTCCAACAACCAGCAAGTGAGTACTAATCGTTCAAAGGTAAGGAACGCAGGTTCAGCGTTGCTCCTCGCCGTACAACCACTCGAAATAATCGCCCTAAAGGTGCATGCGCACGCAACTCTCGCGACGTTTTCTACTCGTACCCGGCTCGCTGGCTTTTCCTATCAGCACCGATGCAGATGGCATAGCGGCTGTACCAGTGACAGCAGCGTACGCCACGTGCGTGGACGGTATACGCGAACGCTTTTAGACGCAGCGTGAAAAGCAACAAAATTAATCAATGAGTATACTCTTTAATAATGACAAGGCAAGAGTGTGGCACGTATGTTTGTAAGACAAAATGATAGAAAGGACTGGGGACAAAGTCCTGTGCCCATAAAGGGAAGCTCTCGTGCCTGCGAGAGAGGAGCATCGTGAAAGTGCTACGTTGCCGAGATTAAACCGGTGTTGCTCATAGTTCCCTCACACAACGTTTATGATGATCGTTTTTACTGTTGACCACGCCGTGGTAAGGCAGCAACTAAGGTGTTGGGATGCTGAGCTCGAGGATGCGGGTTCGATTCCCGGCCTTGACAGCCACTTTTCGAGTGGAGAGAAATGCAAGAAACACCTTGTACTCAGATTTAGGCGCACGTTAAAGAACCCCGGAGGGTTAAAATTAACCGGTGTGCCTCATAATCACATCACGATCATGATCATCATAATAAAATCACATCATGGGTTTTTTATTGGATTATCGTATAAATTGGCAAAAAAATATCTGAACCAAACCGACATCTTATATTGGCTAGTGCTATTGGTATATAGACAATCCATCCAGATACTTTTATCGTGGTTTTGACGCATAAGACCGCATAATTAAATAAATTTTAAAGTTGTTGTTGTTCTTTGTGGGGGACATAGCACGTATGCACAAATCTCGCATTCCATCCCTTAAATCGCGTAAGTACCACTGTAAAGAAACTGCACATTTGACGCCGAGTAGCATGGAGAAGCACACGTAGCATAACTGCATAATATTCAATAGTTAAATATTTACTTAAAGCTTGCTCAGTGTTAACTTGACAATATACCCAGTATTCAGTATAAACGCCGCAGATTTTCTTTTTACCAGGTACACTATTGGACCAGACCTTCTGCTTGAAGAATACGGCGAAGGTTAAAACCGAAGCACTGCGGCAAGGCAATCATGTTTGACTAACATACGAAGAATAGCTTATGATTGCTCCCTCTCATAGCATTGTGTTATTAATGAACGTATCTCATAGTTATGTTATATGTACGTGCATTAAAACTATCTGTACGGACTCTATCCGCGGTAATCTATGTGACCACCCTGTATGTATTGGACTCTGCCCTTAGACTGTGCTCATTCTTTATACGCCGCGTATCGTATATGTATACAGTGCTTCTGATTATTTTTCTCTTTTCTCTTTTATTCGTTCTAGTTTTTCTTGTTTTTGTGTGCTTCTTCAATACTACCATCATGTTATGGGATGGCTCTAACATAGCCCACCTTTCCATGTTTTTTTTCATATGTAAATATAAATAAATAAACAATAAAGAGCTAATTGTTAATGAATGTGTTAAAGACAAATGTAATATATATCTTTTGATTAGAGAATATGAGTGGCGTATGCAATTAGAAACCCAGAGTACGCCAAAATTCTGACACGATGCAAGCAGAATATAATCTTCCCACGTATCCAAAACTATTTGTCTACGGAAGACTAAAACTATGAGTCGTCATTAGCTACGAATTCAGCTTGCCAATAGACTGGCACTTGGTGGTAATTACACTATCTACGCGATTGCCCGCCGTAAACGTTTAGCGTTTATCTTAGCTCATAAAATTGTCCCATCGTTCCCGCTATACACGCTAAATTTTATATTGTTACATTGACGATGTTTGAAAGAATGCCACGGCTATGTGACCAAGTTGGCGCTGCTTGCAAAACTAAATCGTTTTTCATTCGCAAAGTTACAATGCATAGCTTGCAAGAGCCACGTTTAACCGACACACAACTGGACAACCCTTACACCTCACATACATTATAGCGTTTCCCTTACTGATGTCAAACATCAAGATTCCACGAATCTAGTTGGCCAACTCGCCCATTCCTTTACCTCATTTCATGTAACGCCTCATAACAGGTCCGTCAAGTGTGACAAGCTCGTGAAGTTATATTAGACCCAAAAAAAAACGCCAGGCCTGCGCTGAAATCGCAGCACAGTCACAGCGAAAGCTGGAAGAGCGGCGTTTCTAGAGCCCGTTGTAAGCTGTCTTGGGGCTACAATACAAGTACACTAGAAAGGTGCCCACTACGCCATAAATCACAATTTTTGTGAAGTTGGGAAGCACCTACTAAGCCATTATTCGTCATTCTGCGGAGAAGCGAGGCACCAGCTACACGTCTGTAAGGCATTATGTGCACTTTGTTGACGCGACGACTGATGACGATGAAGAATTATGGCTCAGCCCTTTGTAATGGGTTGGAAGCATTCAACAACCTACTCGTTGCGCAATTCGCATTGTGTGACGCCTGGTTACAGAATTCGCGTTGTGCGACGCTTGGTGCTTATTTTACTCTTCTACCACGCTATATTGCATATGCTAATGTGGTTCCTTCCCGACATGAAGCCTGTATAGGACGTTCTTGCAAAGCAGTTTCAAGCACCGGCATGGCTCAGAGGTTGAATGCTGGGCTCCCACGCAGAGGGCCCAGGTTCGAAGCTCGTTCCATCCTGGAATTTTTTTCTTATTTCGAGCGATACTGGTTACGGACACCGGCGGCGGCGGCGGCGGCGGCGGACAACTACGGCGCCAAAAACGGCCGGTGAAATGATCTCATAACAGCTTTCGCTGTAAAATGCGCGCATGACACGCATTATGTGTTTGTATGTGCTGTATGTGGGATATACACGCATGTGACACGCATTATGTGGCTGTATGTGCCGGTGCATGCACGTCGAAAGCGGACAACAGCGCGGGGCATTGGTCAATCTGAGATTGCGTATCAACAGGAATGGGCCATTGCGCAGCACGAGCCGAAAATCCGGCAACCTGGATGATGGTTACATTACGAAGGCTATAGGCTTAAAGCGCGGTGGTCGAGTGCAAATCTTATCCTTGAATTAGGCAACGTCGTATGCAGCGGAGCATCTCACGCAAGGAGTACGCCTTAGCCCTTTCGCGGCGGCTTAGTATCGCTGTGGTGTTGTGTTGGGAAGCGCGAAATAGCCGGTGCAATTTGTGGCCGTGGTGGCTGCATAAAATAAAATACGTTATTCTGAAGCCTTTTAAGCAGATGCGTGCGTGTCTGTCAGCGTATCGTGCAGGTGTTTACGACATCCAGAATAAGCGCACATGGACCCGTCAAGCACAGCCTGGTAGTCTAACATATATACATATTGGTGCGTGTTGCATGAGCCTATTTTCGCGCTGCATATCAATAGTCTCCTCAACGCTGCTACTTCGCTGTGTGCAATAATCCTGCGCCGCTTTTCGGAAGATTGAGATCAGGAATTTACTTTTAGGAAACAGCTTGTTCACTGAGGAACAAAGAATTACGTAATTGAACGAACGTAGATTAATTCGGCTGCGCGAGTGCATGGGGCAGGGCAGTGATTACAAGGCGTGTGAGTTGCACCTGCAGACGCTAAACCTTGTGCGTACTGTCGTGCCGGTGTATTTAGATCCGTCCCTTCTCGGCAACCAGGCTGTTGCTACGATAGGGCAGCGTCGTACCCGGACTCCGTTTGGTAGCGTAGTCGAGTCTCCGGGTTGAGGAACTGATGCTATAGCAAGATGGGAAAACAATAACAAGTTTACTGGCACATTTCGTACACTCAATTACATCGTTACAAGGGAAGAGTTCAGCGACGAGCGAATTGGATGAGCCTGTTACCGAGGGCTCAGAGCTCCATTTCTCACTCAGCACCGTCGTTTTAACCCCTCAGTTTGGCTCCTCCCTCTTGATGACCACCAATCACACACACGACACCTCCCACCATGGCACAGTCCATTCCACTGTCGCGGAGGGGTCGTTGCACACTTGAAGCAGCAAGGGTCCTGCGGTTGACGGCACGCAGGTGGGGGAAGCAGGACAACAGGTTCCTCGTGCTTGCCCCCGCAGTTCTTTTCCCCGAAGGCAAGAAAAGGACTGCGGAGACTCCCGTCCAAACATACCCGTCAGGTGGCTTCGGCAGCGTACCAAGCCAAGCCCAGGTGGCCCATTGTCTCCGGCCTTGCCGTCCCAGACTTTGAGGCCGAGATTCTGCCCATTGTTGGTCACTCGCCGTCCCCTGAATTTCGTTTCCAGGAAGGATGCAGGTGTTCTAGCAGGGTGAGAACGCCTCGTCCGCCGATTCTCATGATCAGCGCTTCGCCACCGACTGCCAGTCATAACAGTACCGCGCCCGTGGTTAGCCAATGGAGATTCCTAAACTATAGGTAAAGCGTCCATTCGCAGGTTAACCGAGCGATCAATTGCTGTCATATTTCTGATCAAGTTTCATCGATCTCTTCTGCCGATGCAGGCTACATAAATGTGAAACACTGTAAGAGCTCCGCAACAGTGGAAGCTGTACCTCCCCACAACGGCACCGATGCCGTGTCAGATATTGCACCACGCACACACTTGCCACTACAAAGAACAGAGGAAGACAAGCACGGGCTCAGTTCTCTTAAGTTGTGAGATGCCTTCCTCTATAACTTTTATTTACATAAGTACTACAAGAAAAAAGGGGCCGTCACTTTCCAACTTAGCTAAATAACAAGTTCCCTTCAACAACACCAAGAACAAAAAAAAAAAAAAAACAGAACAAGTAAGACAGCGCTTTCCGCCGAGGCAGTAAAACAAGCATGACCTCGAAAGTGGCAAGAGGTGAAACTTCGAAATATAACTTCAGATAGAAGATATCATAAATAATATGTCCTACATAAGTTACGCATTCGCGCAGTTATCATACGATCCGCTCACTGGATACTATAACAAGCGTTCTGCTATGTAGTCGGCCAACTGGCCGCCGGGTATCCTAGAGCTTGCGCTAATATGCTTGCACGAAAAACTTGGCGTGGGTGTCGTGGTAGTTCAGATACCAATATTCAATCTCATCTTTCCATGCATCTTATCGTTCTGCATATACCATCGTCGTACGCAGGCGTCACACACAGCTTGACATTTTTTTCTCTCTCTCAAGAATCTCACCACACGTGCCGTTTGTTTTGCTGTGACCGCTTTCGCGATGTGCGTCCAGTGCAGATGCGTTGTAATCGAATAAAGTGGGAAGTTGTTATTCATCGAAGTCTCTTCGTTCTGTTTTGAACTCGACGACAGGACGATTTAAACGAGAAAACGGGCGCGTCGGATCGAACTTTCGAGTTTCGAGCACCTTTACATTTTTACATTTTCGTAGCGCATTCATACGACAGCGGGTTGACGACCTTACGATGAAAAAGTGATTTTACAAAAAAATTCCAAGAAAATACAATGCAAACGCCAAAGATTACGCTGTCCGGTGAGCCTACGGAGCCGCCAAGACTGCGATACTTCGGCGCAAGCCTGTCATTTACAAATCGATAGACGGCATTTCGAAAGCGCCCTTTAAAGGAGATTATGGTCGTTATGGTTATTAAAGGTCACTAGCTTTTTGCTGCAGCGACAATTTTCGTGTTCCTCTTTTTCAACCAGTCGGGAATGTGAATGTGACGTTGATTATTAAGATGTCATCAAGGATCTTCCTTTAATTTTCTCTCTTTTTAAATAAGAAATGATTATTTACTAGCGGCGAAGCTTTTAAATGCACCATCTGATTTTTTTTTTTTTTTTTTTGCGTCGCGCAAGCAAGTCAAGCGCAGCCCTTCTCAGAAGTATGAGAACGACATGCAGTTCAGTGAATACGCATCGCGACGGTGACTTAAAGCTCTTTCAGGCCTTTTAAAAGTTAAATTCTTTCAAATGCAGTTTTCGAAGCTTCTGTTGCGCACAATGGTTTACCGTGGTGCTGAAACTACAAAGAGAAAATCGAGTAGTGCGAACGACATTGAGCTGAGTGCGACGCAAGCGCTGTCATTGTTACCGAGCCCACCTGACGCGCGAAAGTCACAGTTCTTACAAAAATTACTAAAAAATTACTTATCTTACCCCTGTTCGAAAACTCACCACCGGGAATGCTGGCAGCGTTTCGTGTGGCGGGAACATAGGTATGCGCGAACAGCTATCGTAACCTCTTAGAACCAGAATATACGAGCTATGAGCGGCAAATATATACTCAAGGTAACGAATATTATACTTCGGGAAACGATGGAGCATAATTTTGATTGTAGTGTCAGTATAATGAAATGTTTACACTTGATTCCAATTCTTTCTTATTATCCACTGTTCACGATGTGCTGATCTTGGTGTTAGCGCAGATGGAACGCTGCAAAAAATAGAAAGCGTCGAAATTGGATTGCTATATCCAGTATCCAGGCCCAGTTTGACCGAATGCGTTGGGACATTATTATATGCTCCGGCGCAGTATGACCCGAGGGATGGGGGGGGGGGGGGGGGGGGGGGCGTCTTAACTATAGAATCCCCGCTAGCCTTCATAAACACATACTTTGAATGTATGGTGAGTTCCTGATTCTCTCCTTATGAGTCATCAGAACTCGATTTGGAAATAATTTTTGATGTATTTTAGCAACAGGCTCACAACACACGTTTACTTGGGAACACGTGTTATTTCTACGTGGAAAAGTAATCAGGTTCAGCTTGGCTCTTGGTGAATAAAATCATATGTTGCAGCATGATACTCGTAGAAAAACACGTAGATATACTCGTAGACATTCGTAGAAAAGCAAGAACTGAAAGTGTGCGGTCCCCTGAGCACTAGCTTCAAAACAGGCCAATCGCTTGAGAATGGGCGCAAGATTTCTTTTGTGCAGTGATAAAACGAATCTAAAGCCCACCTTTTCAATAGTTAAAAAGTTCGGGCGGAGAGAGAGAGAGAGAGAGAGAGAGAGAGAGAGAGAACGCTTTATTGAAAGGCAGAGAATTTAGCCGGCGTGATTCAACGTACTGTGGCAGTTGATGTTATGCGAAGCAGTCAGCGAGGAGCTGGCCATATCGCATTGTTTGACGTTGAGCCAAGCGTTACGAGGCGGACCGACGTCTTTTTTGTAAATCGAGCAGTGTGCCTGACGCGACAGCACCGGGCACACCGACAACGCCGTGATGACTAATTACGGCTAATTAGAAGTGCTACGTAACGCCAGCACATGCGTGCGAGCGCAGACGTAAGTAACTTCTGGGAGAGATGAACACTCGCCCGCGCTGACGTGCCTGTCGCAACCAGCGTTCGTCGGCTCGTTCTGGCGGAGTCAAGCAACGCCTGAGTGGCAGAGGCATAGTAGCACATGTTTGTTATTTCATTTCATTTTGATAAGAGCTGATAGCGAGCACCACGCGACCAGATTCAACATTAGCCAGTATGGCTAATATTAGGCAGCACGCCGACATTTAGCGAACACTAGCAAGAACTAGCCAACACAAGCTGACAGTTAGCCGACCAGCGTCAACCAGCTAACCAGTCACTGACAGCGTTACTACTTGCTGTGTGCCGTCCATGCGTGGATGTTGGATGACTTTCAAAACACAATTTACAGGGGCAACATCATCATAAACGACAGACGATTACTCTAATAGGGGCTAAAAAAGGTTTTTTTTTTTCTTCTGTAGTACAGTCTCTGCAGAATGTTTGCATTAAATTGCTTTACCATTGGTAGCAGGGAG
Organism: Rhipicephalus sanguineus; assembly: GCF_013339695.2. NCBI lineage: Eukaryota > Metazoa > Arthropoda > Arachnida > Ixodida > Ixodidae > Rhipicephalus > Rhipicephalus sanguineus. The sequence goes on along the minus strand of NC_051176.1, from coordinate 116,183,743 downwards.
GTTAGGGGAAGCATGCCAAATGTATGCAAACCGTTTTCATGTTTCCTGAAGACTAGGTGGCTCGTCTGTAGAACTTCAGTAAATTTGAAACTCGATTTAACGAAGTTATGACCGCGCTCGAATTATTTCGTTAAATCGGGAAGTTCGTAAAGTCGAAAATGAGATTGCTGGGTCCTTCGAAGTCTAAACTTGTAACGTAGTGGAACCCGATAGCCACCGCGACATATTATTTACCACTGGCACGTACCTGCGCGTGTGACAAGTTTGTGAGGGCAGTCAGGGAATGGGGCCTGCCATGTCCGGGTGATAGAGGTGAGGTACACTATCACGTGAAGCGATGACAACCTGCCAATATGCAAAGACGGGAAGAATGAATGCAGTGGCTGTGCGAGCAGGCAGATCAAGAAAGTGGCAAGAAGACGATCAGTGCCATCTGTCGCGTAAACTACTAAAAAAACTCACAAGGTCCCTTATGCACACACCTAGGACGACTGGAAGGCGAAAGCCATTTTATTTTTCTTCGCAGTCAATGTATTGTGCCTGCGCCGCCAGCCTCCTAAAGCTTTCTGCACCTAATGTGGTTTTGCGTTGCCTCCATTCAGGATTGGAGGCACCTCACCTGGTTTTGAACTGCCTCCGTGATGGGCCCACCGTTGACCAAGCTAAGATGCATGTGATGACGTCATCAAGTGATGTCACGTCACGTGACGTCACTATGACGTCATATTGACGTCGCGAGTTTTAGCGGTATGTGATGTCATGATGACGTCGTATGGGGACGTCATCACGTGATGACTTTTTGCATCACTCGTGTGGACGCATACGGGAGACGCCGATGCGGGACGCCGGTCAATTTTTGTGTTTGATGAAGCATCTAAGGCTTTCGCCTTAATAACGATAGCAACCACTGTGTTCCTGCGGTAACATTTACAAGGACAACAAACGACCACCACCCCTAGCGCCATTTCGTATGTTAAAGCAATATACCGGCTGTTAAGTCCGTTATTTCGTGCAAGGGCGCGGCGTGCAGCCTCACCATAATAAAACTAGGGTCATGACTAGGGCGGCGGGGTGTTTTAACGCGATAGCCTTACAACGCACACACAATGAAATACCCGTCTATGTCAAAGTCGCAATTATTTCCAAAAAGATGCGTAGCCATAACGTTGCGCATTAAAAAAAATTAAAAAATTGACGTGAAATGTCCGACTGAGTAGTTAAAGTATGGGACAGAAGTGACGGCCCCCCTTTAGATTATTTATTTATTTATTTATTTATTTATTTATTTATTTATTTATTTATTTATTTATTTTTATTACCCTCAATCGCTGAAGCATTAAAGAGGGGAGCGGGTTACAACATGAAAAATACAAAACAACGAAACAAAACGTGCCATTTTATACATGAACAAGACTAACGCAAATAACATCTCTACTCCATGAAACGCAAGAAAATGTAAAATGACACACAAAAAAAAATCAAGAGTCTGCTGGAAAACGCCGGCATCTTGACACGCGTAGGCAGAAAGTAGTCGAGAGGAGAAATAGATCGGATGACTAGGGAGAGCTATCGTGAAGTAGGTGAACTGATAAAGAATGAATGAAGAGGGAGTGATCAGAGATGGAAACGATGGCACCTGGTAGTTGATTCCAATCGTTTGATGTGACCGGTATGAAGGAGCAAGAAAATATGTACCGGGGGCGTTCCCCCCCCCCCCCCTTCTTTATACATCACTTTCCGTTTCCCGGCTGGGTTATCAAACCGGGTAGTATATAATGTGTGAAACCGACAGTATCAAATTATAAAGGATACGTAACAGATCACGTAGAGGCATCACGTGAAGGAGTGAATATTTCCTATTGTCGATCAAGGTCATAATAATCTCTTTCTAATAAGGTTCAATAACCTTTCGCCCCCAATTTTTTTTACCGATATAGATTTCGGGCGGAGCGCCACTCACAAAGCAGTTTTCGTACTGCTTCTTTTTTTCTACGCTGTACCAGCAGTTATCGCGTGCATGGCGGTCCTCACGCTCAGGGCTGTCGAACTCCAGGCAACTAATTCTGTCTGCAGATGACTTTGTTCCGCGATTCACACCATTACTGTCAGATCATACAAGTTGGCGAGGATTGTCAACGCGATATCGTTAAAGAACTTATTTCGCAGATATTCCGGTGTCGGCGTCGGTGACGGCGTCGTTAGGTGTGAGCGAAAAATCATCATCTTGTCCGTGACCGAAAAATCGAGAAAGATGCAAATAAATAATAAAAATCTTGGGGTTCGAGTGAGAATAAAACCCAGGCCGTCTGGGTGGCAGGCAGGTACGTGTTACCACAGAGCCACGGCATTTCCTAAAACTGTTTAGGAAAAAAACACTATATGAATGACATGTAGTGGGAGGAGTCTCCTTAACGCAAGTAATATTGCGTGGCAGAAGCGTAGAATCGCGCCAGGCATCAAAACACGTGAATTGCGCAACGAGGGGCTGTTTTAAAGGCCCACCCAATACAAAGCGCTCAGACATATTTGATCATCAGCAGCAGCAAAAGCATCAACAAAGTGAACAGCTGCGTAGGTTCACGTGTTGCCTTACGGACGCGTATACTGGGCCCTTCGTTGATTCGCAAAAGGAATAATTATGGCGCAGGGGGCACTCAACAACTGTACTTGCAGTAGTCATTCTAGGATACTTTGAAACGGCCAATGTTACGCGCACAGTCGTTCGTTTCCTCACGACACGGTTGAGGCATGCACCGAGAATCGAAGCGAGGCTAGCAGTGGAGAGTGAGTGAGTAACAACTTTATTAGTCAAAGGGGTGCGGGGTAAGGGAGGCTAAGCCACGAATGCTGCCAGGCTGTGAGCAATTGAGAAGGCGATACGCACGGCGCCCGATTACGTTATTGCGTTCTACTCTTGAAGGCGAAGCTCAAGCATCCTCCCAAGCTTATTTTATTTCTCATCTTTTTTTTGTCACCTATTTTCGAAGCTTGCCGGTCCTCGATTGCGTTCCATTCCTGAACCTTCTAGCCGCGTTAGAAGCAATCAATGCTGACTTGAACATAGGGGGCGTTGCAGCCAGCAGAGCACACCGATCGTTGATTGCATCCCATCCCGACATTGCTGCACCCGCCGGAGGCGATAGCAGCCTCTACAGTGCAACAGCCAACTTTTTACGAATGCGAAATTCACTTCTCTTCCTACAAATTTTGTTGAAAAGCAACTCGACCGTACTAACAGCGCGGGTTCGCAGATTTTCAGCGAGGCGAGCAGATTGGCCGAGGGTTTTGTTATTCTCGCTTTTAGCGCGAGAACAGTACCTCTTCCTTATATAGGGCATAATCGGGCGCACTTAAAACACGCCTTCACCGAACTGAAGACTTTGTTACGCTACCAGTATTCAGGGTTCTATGAAATAAACATACGCGGATTCATCGCAGACAAAGCTAAAGCTGCGCGTGGCTATTAGACATGGAATTTGTGCACAGAAGTTGATATGCTTGCACAATACTTTCTTCACTGAGTCCCCTAACAAGTGAACAAACATGTAAGAAAACATGCAAACGAATGAACAATATGGTAGAAATCAGGACTTGTTCATAAAAGATATTAGTTTGAGGTATAGGCAGGGCACACAAAGGCACAAACAAGAAGCGCTGACTTCAGAAACAAAAGAAAAAAAAACAGAAGCATATTACAAAGGTTTTTTAACACAAAAGTGTTTTATGCTGGGGTCCTACCATGGCTCGACTGACGTATTTCCGTCACGGATATGACGCTGTAAAATATTAAGACTAACAGCTGGCAAAGAAGAAGTTCCGTCACCAGGAGTCGAATTTACGACCCCTCGTTCCGAAGCGCGGGGCGCTAAACGATTCGGCCACAGAAGGCACGGTTTTTGCCATGATAATGGCGACCTATTTATATACATCATTTGCCGGTGGCGGTATTCAGAGATCGGTGGTACATCAGCGTGTTTTCGTTATCACTAGAGAGATGGCGCGAACGGCTTGAAGAGCGCGCTTTAAAGGTCGTCGCCCCACGCGGATGAGCGCGCGCCTCTACAGGGCGTGGTCGCGTGGGGCTTATCTCGTGATGGCGATGGCTTGTACGTCTTGTGCTCTCACCGCAAGTTTGCGCTGAGAGCACCAAGGTCACTTCGCTCACTGCAGGGGCCGCTTTTGCAAAAGGAGCGCGCTGCTCAAACAGAAATAAGTTACAACTGTGACACTTAGTTCGCGTTCATCCTGTGTATGTTCGTTCCGTGCAGGGCTGGGCAGTATCGCGATACAAGAGTATCGCGATAGTATTTCTGAGATACTTTTGACTATCTGTATTTCTGTATCGAGATACATTTGAAAAATGTATTTGTATCTCAGTAGTGAAATACATTTACGATGTATCGCCTGTATCGCGATACTATGCTGGACACGGGTATCTCGTTACATTGTCTTTTTTTTGTGTCGGAAATGAGTTGAGGCGTGTTTCCAATGGGGGAATGGCGTATTTTTTTTTCTTTTTTGTGCCAAGACAAGCAAAGGCGCGCCGCCGGTTTCCGACAGATAGGGCGGCGATGGTTTCCGCTCAAGAACAGAATGGTCCATGTGGTAAAGCGCGCGACGCCGCAGACGGCAGAATCGCGGGGGCAGTGTTGTCGGCCTCTGCCGACGAAAGTCGCTGTCTCTCAAGGTCAGTGCAGCACGCCTAATTTTTTTCGGGTGACAAGCTATTACTTCGCGACCCCCCGCGCGGATACCGCCTTGGAACAGGCTTTGCAATGCTTCGCGTGAATTCAGTTCTCAAAGCGGCAGCACTTCCGAAAGCAGTTCCCGTAGTCGCGGCGGAAGTGACTAGAAGATGGCTATCTTTGACGCGCTTTCAGCCACCTCTCCAATGTCGGGGTGCGTTCCTAATTGATTACATGCGTAAAACGGTCTTTTGTGGTAGCAGGCTCCCCCACCGCCGGAGCCGACTTCGCCTGTTGCGGCTTTCTGAAATGGGTGCTGGTAGCGTCGGTGGTGGTGACAGCTTCATTGAAGCCGACAGGGTCAGACAGCTTAGGATTCCGAAGATGGGGACCGACTTCGGATTCTGAACAGTCAGAACAACCCAAGTGAGGGCGGAAGCGTTTCGGTATCTAGATGACCCGAGAAGAGATATCGCCATGCTGCAGGGCAATCCGGCTATGAAGGTGATATTTATTCACTATAACACGAATTTATGCTCGCCTTCAGCGGTAGGCAGACTTTTTTTCTTTCGTGAGTCTTGTGCTGAGGCTGAACCGACGCTGTTAGAAGACAGCCTACTTGAGAAGCCTACACAGCAACCTTCTCAGCAAAGCAGATCTTCAAAATAAATGTGTGCTTTTTCTCAATTCACTGGTGTTCATTAGTGATTCGAGTGGTTTGCTTAAGTGTAGCTATTTCCATCATAGCTTAGTTAGTTCGCAAAGTATGTCGATTTCGGTGTCCAATCCTTGCTACTGTTGCTGTGAAATAGTGTACTTTTATTGCAATTGATACTTGTAATTATGTCATTAATGCTAATTATGTACTTGCCCACCCACTCCCCTGCAGTGTCTTAAGGCGCTGAGGGTACTGTAATAAATAAATAAATGAACTGAACGTTTCGATGCGCTGTAACTTTAATTGCATTATGCTGCACTAATAAGTGTCTACGTAGTATGAGCATCCCTTCAGATAAAAAAAAGTATTCCACTATCTGTATCGCTGTAACTGTATTCCGGAATACTTTTTTCGTCTTATTGCAAAAGTATCTCCGAAATATCCCGTTACGTTAAAGGCAAATGTATCTCAGTATCTGTATTTTAGGCTTCCATTTCATGTATTTCGATATCTGTATTCCGGAATACTTTTCTGAGTATCTCTGCCCAGCCCTGGTTCCGTGCACCCTTTCTGCTCGAGCAGCGCGTTGCAAGTTTCGAGCTGCTTCCCGTTCTTCGCGTGACATTACAATTTGTTGCTGTAGCATTCATTACTTCGCCTTTGGGGCGAAAGAATGCCCAACAAACGCTCAACTACGTCTGTGAAGACACGTTTCACTTTCGTGTTATACCGATTCCGATGACAGAGGGATCAGCCATGCTTTTTTCTGTATCACACTATGCATGCGCAACAGCGGTTATTCCTAGAGAAGTGCATGTGCTTTATCAGAGAAAGTACTAACACACTCAGGGCCTGTGCTCGAAGTGACGCAGGCATTAGTTCTTTTAAGGCGAAAGCCTTACATGCTTAATCAAACGCGAAAACTGAACGGCGTCCCACGTCGGCGGCGTCAACACGAGTGATGCGAAAAATCCTCCTCACGTGATGACGTCACCATATGACGGCATTCTGACGTCACAGGTCAACAGAATTTGTGACGTCATCATGACGTCACTGTGACATCACATCGTGTGGAGTCATGTGATGACGTCATCATATGACATCATCACTTGGTCGAAGGTGGGCCGATCACGGAGGCAGTGCAAAACCAGGTGAGGTGCCCTGATCCTGAAGGCAGGGCAAAGCCACGTTAGATGCGGAAAGCTTTCGCTGGGTGGCGGGGCAGGAACAATATATCGACGTAGAAGAAAAAGATGATGGCTTTTGCCTTCGAGTCGTCTTAGGTGAATGCATAAGGGACCATGTGATTTGTCTGATTAGCTTATAACTGGTTTTTCTGATAATTATGGAGATGCTGTGGACAGTGGACCACAACCACAAGACTTATAATTAATGACGAGCTATTAATCGTACTCATTTCATACATTGTAGTAATCCTTTATGACCCTATCTCTCAAGGAGCGGCCAGTGCGCCCAGCACATTGCGTTCCATCCCGTCAGCGAAAACACGTGTGCAAGGGACAAAAGTAGTTTCCTATTTCTAGGACAGTTTTTAGTTTTTTTTTACAATAACTTCGATATATTGGACCGAGAACCCTTTGCTCAGAAGTTTGTGACATTATTTGGGTCATGTTATGTCCTGGTTGTGAGCGACACAATTTTTAAGCAGAGAGGACAGAATTGTACGCAAGCGCCTAATGTGGAAAGAATTTACAGATATGTAATCACTTCGTTTTGTTATACAATGACCCTGTCGCGAACGAGCCTTACACTATGAAGGTTGTTACAGCCTTGATTTAGGGCTGTAAGCCCTTAAACTTAATAACTTGTTGATTTATTCACATAGCGTTAAATTTATTGACATCTTGATGTCATTCATCCACACTGTATTTGTTCGTCGCACCAGCCACGTAGCAGCAAGGGCGTCTGCGTCTATAACTCTGCACATTATAAGTGAATAAAAAGAGGCGCTGATGTCGTCATACGACATCAGCGCCTCTTTTTATTCACTTACGAATAAACGACGAAGTGCCACTAAGTTTCGTGGGAGGCGCGGCATCTATTTCTGCTTAGCCTAAAACGAAATAAATGAGAGTTCTCATCATCTGGATCATTATACAGACGCGAGGAAAGACCAACGCAACCAGGTTCGCATAAAAAGTCTTCGTATAACAACTGTATGACCAATACTGAATGGGCTATCGCATTCTGTAGAAGACTTTACGAGATTGAGTCCTATGCCTATGTTACGCACCGGAGATTTTGCGTTTTTTAACCGCGAAGTTGTTTAAGCCGGCCGTAACGTGCCGACCCTGCCGCAAAACTATCATCATCGTGAACGGGTCTATCCCACAGAATTTGGGCAAAGAGAGAGAGAAACGAACAGAGAGAAGGAAAGAAAGATATAAAGAAAGAGAAAGAAAATTGCTTGCCGAAAAAGAATTCTTCACGGGGCGGGATTCGAACCCGCGATCCGAAGGCGAGCGTCCTAACCACTCGGCTATCCAGGCACGCTAACAGAGCATAGCATAGCCTTGTATAGTATAGTGTAGCAAGGGGATGAAAAAAGGAAGTGAGCGTGAGGAGGAGAGATGTGATGGTGAAGAGGAGGGAAAGGAGGAGAGAAGAAGGTATAGCGTAGCACAAAAAGAACGAGAAAGAGAGAAGGAGAGAGAAATAAATGGAGAGACGAAAAGAGAGACAGAGAGGACATCACGAAAGGGAGGGAACAAAGCAGAGAGAAAAAAAAAGATAGAAAGAAATAGAAAGAAATATTCTCGCCAGAAAAATTCTTCACGAAAAAATTCTTCTTCACGCTCGCCGACGGAGACATCGCGCGCAACCTCCGCTCCTCTCCAGAGAGTCATGGGGCGTCCTAAGAAAGTGCGTACTCCCGAGGAGGAAGCCGCGAATAAGCGGCGATGGGCCCGCGCTTCGCTGTGCCAAGCTTTGCGTGACTTAGTGCAAACATTATTTTTTTTTCAACGAAATGGATGTGGTTGACAATATTACCGTCGTACAGATAATTGTTTTTTTCAAAGGAATCGAGAGCGAGCAATGGGCGCTCACAAATGCGTCACCATGACTATGTGACCCCTATGCCATTTCAACGGCCCTTTAATGTGAAAAACTAGATATAAGGCGCCCGTACAACTGAAAAAGAAGGAGAGGAAAACAAAATGGGGAATAATGATATCCGCTAAAAGTGCATCAGAATGCATTCGAGTTGCTGCAGCAGGCGGCGTTGCGGCGATGCGGGAAAAATTGCCATGTTTCGTTCAGCGTCATTGCCGCTAAAACGGCAAAGACGCTAAATTTAGAGAATGCACAAAGCGCTCTCTTTCTCATTGTTACGATCTCGAGTCGGTTGCAGCGAACTCCGGACACTCTTCTCGCCTGCTGTAAACACAACTTTTTGCTTCACTGCGTTTCTTAATCATCAACAATTAGTAAAACGTAATTGTTCCTTGTTGTCGAGGTCCCATCGTCTGCGATAGTTGGGTGGAGTGGATGGTGTGGTAAGTTTTATACACATTTTGTACAAGCTACACAAGCTATCATGTTTTCGAGCCGTCAAAAACACAAAGAAAAAAATGTTGTTAACGACTGCGCCGATTAGCGAGTTCATTCAGTTTCTGCGACCAAGCCTGCGACGTACATGTCAGTGGGGCACACACTATCACGCGAAAATGTTTTGAAAGCATTACCTGATGCACGAGCGCCGATATACATAACCTTAATTCTCAGCAGCAACGCCAGCGATAACGTCTTTCTCAAGAGCAATGAAGTGCGTTTCTTTCTTTTACTTTCTTTTTTTCGTAGCTTTAGAGCACTTTTAAAAGACGAGCGAGAGACGGTGAAGGAACTCGGTGCCTTCCTTCGAAGCAATGTGTTTAACTTTCCTTCTCAACGAACTCGTGAAAAATAACTTCAGATGTCATTACTTGCGATCATTTTGTATGAAGGGTCAAAGAGGAAGATTCATGATGTCATTTTAACGGGGAATTTGGAAATCTACGGCCGAAAAAAAAAAATCAATCGTGTCTTCTCGTGCGTGCTAAGATTCGCTCAAGATTGATGGTGTCCGTGTCAGAGGACAGGGGGTCCTTGACACAGGTTACTCATGGGCTAGAGCAGCAGTTGCGTATAGGGCAGGCTTTTATAGGAATCGAAGACAGATTGGAAAAGTGAACGCGTCTGCGAAACAGTTCAGAGGCACTGCCGAGCGCTCTTGAGACATGACGAGGACACTAACCAGGTATGAGAAAGTCGAACAGCAAGAAATGGAAGCTATCGGGCAAGAGATGTCAATGTCATGACCTGTGAATCATGTTTGTCATACACCCACATCCTCCTATGACAATTTTGGTATCTACCAAGCTAAGGAGATGACCACGAGAGCGCCACGACACAGGCGGCTATAGCTATAGATAGATATATAAAAATAGTCAAAGTGCCTTTTGTTCGCTAAGAAATACTGCGCACTTAAAACACGGCATAAGCAGGTACTCGCTGACTGTTACATTGAAATCGATTCCAATTATGCGTGGCACCTAACAGAATTTACCATTCCGCGTTCTACTTTCTGTTTTGTGCTGTCAGTCGTAATCAGATTTTTTATTATTGCGATATCAATTACATGGACAGTCTCGGCTGGAAAATGTCCGTCCCCGTCGCGTCATTCACCGTATATGTATAAGTATGTATATATATAGAAAAGCCATAAAGAAAAATAATTCAGAAATTCTTTCCGACACGCGGAATCAAACGGGCGACCTCTCGCTTTGCAGCCCGCCGCATTAGACGTTAGGCCACGACAGCACCGTCTTTCAGCCTGCTAACGGCGAGCTATTTATATACACCATGTAATTCAGCATGCTTTCTTAGTGGTCACATAGATGGCGCGACGTGCGCGCGTGTGGCGTGCTTTAAAGATCGTCGCCCCGTTCATGCGAACGCCGTTGCTCTTCGCTCTACAGGGCGTGGTCGCTTTCGTGCGCTTATCTCGAGGAGAGAAGGAGCGGCCGGCGGGGTGCTTCGCTTCGTTCGCTGCAGCGGCGCGTTTGCGAAAGGAGCGCGCTGTTCAAACAGAAATAAGTAACAACTGTGACAATTAGTTCGCGCTCGTCTTGTGTGTACCAGTTCGTTCGTTTCGTGCGTCCTGCTTTATGTTTGAGCAGTGCGCTTCAAGTGTCGAGCTGTGACGCATTAGTTCGCAATCGTCCTGTGTGCGTTCTTTTCGTGCATCCTTTGGGCTCGAGCGACGCGCTGGCAATTTCGAACTCCTTTCCGTTCTTCGCGTTACATTACAATTTATTGCTATCAGTGCTGGGCAGTATCGAAGATACATGTATCTTCGATACTATCTTAGATACTCTTTGGGTATCTTGTATCTGTATCGCGATACGTCTCGCAAAACAAGTATCTGTATCTGTATCTCCGATACTTTGAAGAATGTATCGTGTATCTTAAGATACAAGATACTGCGATCGCCTCACCACCGTGCGAAGTAATAAACGTTGGCTGAGCTTCGCTTCTCAAGCTGATACTGCTGCTGCTGAGTCACCAGAATAAAACTAAAGGCAGTGACATTATTTGATATTTCCGCAAGAGTTTTACAGCGAGGATAGGCGATAAGCTCTGAGCGTCCCTGTATATTGGTTGAGCCGAGTTACGAGGTGGCACTCGTGACGTCTCGACAGACGAGCGCGTGAACAACTGCGCCCAGCCGAATTTTTGTTTAATAGTCTTTTTTTTTAGTTTTGTCAGTGCCATGACCACTTGGCACTTAGCCACTCTCCTGTACCGCGTACTACAATGCGTGCGGCGCCTTTCGCACACATGCTGATGACGCTGTAGAGTCATTATCGAAGTTCCTCTTGTGTGGTGCTTCGTTACGAAGTCTGAAGAATGCAAGAATGGCGGGTTGCTTTGCGTCTCGTGGCTTTCACACATCGGCGATTTGAAGGATCTCGTGGATGTGAGTTTGCATTACATGCGGTGAGATTGACTAATATGCAAATAAGATTCCAACAGCTATAGTACCAATGGTACCAATGCTGGATTTAACAAAACAAGCATTCACCTAACAGACGTTATCTTGGCGTACGTCTTTTTTTCTTTTATTCAAAGAGTTTTTAAAATCATAATTTGATTGTTAGCAGACGTTCTTTCTTAGCTGTCCATTCCATACATTACCTATGACTATTTTTTTTTCTGCCGGCCTGCTTACTGCAATATGGCGTGCTGCCCCAAGGTAAGCTCTCTGCTTTATTCCCAGTTTTAACTGTCTGCGTCATTTCTGCTACTGTTTACATATTTATATTACACTTGAATTTACTGCCATGTAATGGTGATGTTGAGAACAAATATATAATAATCTGGGCGCACCTTGAGTATACAGTAACGATAATTCAGCTTAATGCTAAGTAAAATAGCAAAATTGAGTTGGCGTCATAATAACGTAAATTATTAGGCGCCATCTAAAATAGGTTCGCAAAGGTATTCGAGAAACACTGTTATACCAAATGCTTCGTTTTTCTCATGAGCGTCCCAAACAGTCGTTTTACGCCATTTTCCATAGGCACTGAATTTAATTGTCGTAGCTGTGAGGGGTTACCCGCCACGGTTGTCTAGTGGTTAGGGTGCTTGACTGCTGGCCCGAAGGTCGCTGTAGCCGGATTTCGATGGAGGGAAAATGGTAAAGGCCCGTGTGTTTATATGTAGGTTTTAGAACCCCAGGTTGTCAAAATTTGCGGAGCCCTCCATACAGCGTCTTTCATAATCATATCGCGGTTTTTCGACGTAAAACGCAACATTTATTATTAGCTCTTGGGGGTGCTTCGTGTATCGTGTTTCTGTACTTATTCGCTGTGTTTGATACGGAACCACTTTTCTATTTTACTTAGATATATTTGTTTTCGTTGTTTAGGCTTCCCTGAATTCTTTTACTGTTGCTAATCACAAGGTAATCGGATCTAGTATAATTGGCAATAGTGTGAATAGCGGCGGTGTCCTGCAGTGCTTTGCGCAACTGTACAATACGTCTGAAACGTTTCTGGGCTGCACATGTTCTTGATGACGTACACCTGTCCGGTGATCCGTTATTGCGAAAACCGTAATATGTTAACCGGCATGGTAGAACTCCACAGCGGTATTTGCGCCATCGTGCGGAGGCTTCTTGTTGAAGTTCATATGGTTAGTTGACAACCCGCTTACTGGTCAACAAGCAGAGCAGCGACTCCCATGAATTACAAAAGCTACAAGCAAGAAGCCGTATCAGCGAAATGCATAAAGAGCAGTCACGTTAAGCAGCTAACACAACGCCAGTAAGTTGTTTCGGAATGAAACAGATATACCTTGAGCAAGTACAAAACTTTTGAGATACTAACAGAGTTCCCATTCAAGTGAAATAGAATTGGTCGCAGTTAATCAATTTACAAGCGAACATTGATGTGCATAGGCGTTTAATCCTGCGTTATATAGATATATAATAACAAATCTGATAATGTATCGAAGTATCTTAAGATACAATTGGAATGTATCGTATCGGATACAATCAGTGTTGCAGTATCTTGTATCTGTATCTCAAATACTTCTTGCCTGCGTATCTTGTATCGTATCGCGATACAATTTAAAAGTATCTTTGCCCAGCCCTGATTGCTATCGCATTCATTGCTTCGCCGTTGCGGCGAAACTGTGACTTTTTTTAGAAGATGCCACTTTTGTCCTCATTTAGAGCAGTGGAGGTGTTTGTAAGCGGTGAATTCGCTCCCCTTTGCTTGTCATTATTTGATAATCTTTGAACTCGGTTTGTATGCAGTTGGTACAATTGGAAGACGTTCTATGTTCGAGAATTCGAAAGGGTACATGCATTCAAGTCGTTCTTAGGACGAACAAAATGCGCTGTGGGCCTCCACACACAGGTGCACACTGTTTGTATTTTTGTATTTGTAACCTTTAATGTACCTATGATGTCATTTGCTAATTACTAATGTGAGAACGAGCCAGCATCTATCTATCTATCTATCTATCTATCTATCTATCTATCTATCTATCTATCTATCTATCTATCTATCTATCTATCTATCTATCTATCTATCTATCTATCTATCTATCTATCTATCTATCTATCTATCTATCTATCTATCTATCTATCTATCTATCTATCTATCTATCTATCTATCTATCTATCTATCTATCTATCTGCCCACGTATAGGTGCACTTGTGGTCGCCTCCTTAATCGGTATGCACCGAAATTGGCACAGGAGGGCATTAGTGCACGACGAACATGACTGACAGGTCATGGCATGGATAACATGACGTGGCTGTTGCGTGCGTCATGAAACCCTCTCCCCCAGTCATGTGTGGCATATACCCGCGTATCACGGGGTGTTGTATGCGGGTATGCGCCACAGGTGATTGGCAGTCTATATAAACGCAGGAACGGCGAGGCATACATAGGAAATTTTAATGCGAGAGCGTTAGGGAGTCCGTATGGAAGAAAATCTGGTGTCGACGTTGGCGGCGTTGTTAGTGAGTAAAAAATGCCGACGGATGCATAGAATAAAAATGGGGATTTGATCCGGCATCGAACCCTGGCATTCTGCTTGGCAGTCAGGTGTTCTACCATAAAGCCACGCCATGTAATAAATCTGCCTTGGAAGAAGACTGTATGCAGGCGTCATGTCGGGGCAACGTGAACTGTGGTTGCAGTATTGGCTATCCGCTTTGATAACAATGTTATAAACATTACATATGTACTTCTATTACTCAGCAAGCTATATTCAAGCGTTGTTCGACCCTGGAGGAATACGCTAAAGAATGCTACATACGATAGCTACATCATCGCATCATAGCGTGCACTTCGTTTTCAAAAAATGCCTCAGCTCTAACGTGAGTACTCACGTTACGTCGGACCATCAGCTAACCTCTAAGTGCCAATGTGGCCGCCGTGCCTTGTAGGCCCACAATATGCACACAGCTACTACACTTACATAAACACTTCGACCCACCTCCTAGCGCTTGAATAAAATCTGAAGCTTGCAGCGTAGGCAGCGACTCGCTGACTGCTTCGCATCAAACCGATTCCCATAGTGCGTGGGACCTGCCGGATTTTTTTTTCTTTTTACTCTGCAGAACGTATAGAAATGGAATAGCTGATGTGATATAAGCCTCAACCTCTCACAGCAACGAAGTTAGAACAGAACAGAAAAGTTATCTTTTGCCTATTCGCAAAATTTTTACTTCGAATAATGTCGCCTCAATGCCGACGAATGTACATAAAAATTCACACATCTGCGGGAAATACCATTACGGAAGGTAAATAGCCTATAGAAAATGCGAACGTGTGCACCTAGTAGCATCGTTAAAGCTTTTAAAGTATAGAGGAGACGCTGAATGACGCCAGGAGCCTTTCACTCAGCTCGTTCATTCAATAATATGCCAATAAATGAGTTGATGATATCACTCGTGAAGTAGAAGCTTCAATAGCGAAAATGGTAAATGACAAGCATTGCCGCTGTGACAAGCCATGGAAGCAAACGGCGGTAAGTTTCGCATTTGAAAGTAGACCAGGACTGCTCCAAGCATCTTATTTTGTTTTCCTTTGTTAATAACAGCGTTCTTGAACAGTTGCTGTAACAACGGAACAGTATGGAATCTTCAGAAATATCAAGGTAGCAATCAACTGCCTCCACTCTGAAAGAAACAGATGCGACAAATAATTGAGACGAATCACTTAAATTAGTACCCCCAACCCGAAAAAAAAATGCTTGACTGTTTTAAGTGTCCTCGCTTTCGTTCCAAATACATACTTTAGGTGACCTCTAATGCGCATATTTGAGTTATCTCACGCTCATCGAGCGAGGGTGTCTGAATATTTCACGTGAAAAAGGCAGTTCATCTAACATGCTTATGCTATGACTACGCTCTCATTCTTTTTTTTTTCTTTTTGAAGCGGAGAAACCAAGTTTGCTGTAGTTGACAAATATTCGTGAATATTTAAATTTTTTCTTACGTGAACATATTCTCAAGCACACACCCTTTGGCATCTTGTAGCTCGAGTCTTTCGTGAATGATCGCGCGAACTAAAGCAGATGGCCACGCGCTGATAGCCCTCCACGTCGGCAATCGATCATTCGGACCGCAATCCCCTATATCGTCGACATATATCGCGTGAAGATGATCTAAAACCACGTATTCTCTCCCTCTCACTGCTCCAGCGGTTTAATGGGCCGTTTGCACTGCAACAAAAAGGGAGCCATAATAGCAGCTTTCGTTAAGGCGACGCAAGAACTCGGCCTATGGCCAATACCCTCTCTATTTCCACGGCAATATACAGCGCATTCATGCTAGACCTGCAATATGTCACGGCTGAGTTATCTTACGGCACCACAGCGTTTGTGCCAGCTCGTAAGTCGTACCAAGCGACGTCGTTTCGAGTTGAGCGGTAACGTTTCGTTTTCTTTATCCACTACAGGGGAAGCAGTTGGCCTTTGCCCAACGTCGGTTTCTTCTGTAGCGGTGGTCCACTGCTACTGCCCGCAGCGATGTAGCGGTCAAGGAGCTCTTTAATTAAAGAGGGTCAAGACCCTCTATTTAATTAATCATGACGACGCACCGAGAATTAAACGCTGCGACGGACCATTTCTATGAGAATAGACTTTACCCAATCGTTTTGGTTCAAGAACACCCACGAAAGCACACTGGGCACTCGCAAAATAGTGTCGGCCATTTGAACATTGCAGTCTGGAGCAGGCCGGTTGTTGACCCGCACTACACAGGCTGTTATAAAGGCAGGAGCCGTTGGATTTTATATCTGTGGTTAAAAATTCGGCAGATTCCACGCCTTGTGGGAATCGGTTTCATGCGAAACAGTCAGCGAGTAGTTTTATGCTGCATTTCGTATCTTTGAGCCAAGCGTTACGAGATGGATCGACGTGTTTTTGTAGGTGTAGTAGTTGTGTGCACATCGTGGGCTTACCAGGCATGTCGACAACACTGGCCTTTTAAGGGGAACTTACGGTCTGACGTAACATCAGCACTCACGTTATAGTAAATACATCAGTATTACCCAAACGAAGTGCACTTTACGGTGCGATGATGTGATTATCATTCATAACTTTTGCTGGCGTGTCCTCCGGGGTTGAGCAACGCTTGGATATAGCTTGCTGAATCATAGGAATACAAATGTAATGTTTATTAGACTTCTATGAAAGCGGAACCAACATTGGAACCACAATTGACGTTAACCCGGCATGACGCCTGTATCGTAGGAGTACATATGTAGTGTCTATTGCTTTGTTATAAAATGATAGCCAGCACCACAACCACGATTGACGTTGCACCGACATTACACATGCATAGGGTGTTTTTCCAAAGCAGTTTCTAGACCTGGCGTGGCTCTATGGTAGAATACCTCACTACCACGCAAAATGCTTGGGTTCGATACCTGCCGGGATCCTGGTTTTTATTCTTTACATTCGTCGGGTCAACGCTGGCGATGTCGGTTTTTCTTAGCGCGCTCGCATTTAAATTACCAATCTGTGTTTTCGCCGTTCCTGGGTAGATATAAACTGTCAATCATCTGTGGCGCATACCCGTACACCGCGACACCTTTGGAATACGGGTATGTGGCACACGGGTCTGGAGGAAAGAGTTTGACGACATACGCGACAGGATTTTCATGTTATTCTTGTCATGGCCAGACAGTCGTATTCGTCAAGCCCTCATACTCTCCCATGCCAATTTTGATCTACACCAATTTAAGGAGAAGATCACGAGAGCACCCAGACGTAGGCGGCTAGATACATAGATAAATAGAAACGCTCAAAGTGCCTTGGGGTCGCTAAGAAATGCTTCGCATTTAATTATGACTCTTGTGAAGCTCCCGACCAGCCATAATTGCTTGACAATTTCTGGTTGCTCATTGAGAACCTTCAGCATAGTGGGATAATGGAGAATCGGGTGCTAATTGGAGCTTGAGACCCTTTCTTGACGTATATATAGGCTTCAATTCGCCGACCTTGCGGTGGTGCATTTGTGAAGAAATGCTGCTGCTGAACCCGGTTCAATCTTCAGCAGTCGCAGCCACACTTCGACCGCTGCGAAATGCAAAAAACGCTCGTGTGCTTTCGTGTACTTAGATTCATGTGCACATTAACTCACTCCAGGTGGTCAAAATTAACCTGCAGCCTTCCACTGTTGCATTTCTCATAACCTCATAGTTTTTGAGGTGTTATAACGCGCGAAATAATCACGGTTATTCATTCGAAGATATCTATGAACTCCATCATTGCCGTGTTATCAAAAGGTCACAGTTTCGCTGCAAGGGTGAAGCAATGAATGCGATAGCAAAAAATTGGAATGATATGCTAACTTGTGAAGGAAGGCTAGCAGCTCACTACTTTAGCATGCGACCTGGAGTAATTAAAGAAAACGCTGGTGAAAGGAAACGCAGCCGTTGCAGCGAGCGAAACTACCTTCGTGTTGGCTATGGTTTCGCCGCATACTTTGTTATGAGAACACAACACGTACAAAGGGATGAGCCGTCTGCTGATCTCTGCCAAGACACGGCGTGCGCCACTGCAGGAGAACACGCCCGGCAGGTCAAAGTAAGCATTTGCTCCCGGAGCAACGTAACTTCCCGCACCGCCTTCCCCTCCGGGACACCTTAATGCACCGGGAATGTCCATATAACTTCTTTTGCAAGAAAATAGGAAACGGTAATGATATTTGGGTTGCGCCATTCATTTCCCGCTCACTTGCTATCAGAATACCTTTGTTTTGGGCTCAGCGCTTAAAGATTGTGCGGAATGAAGCTCTTGTTAGAGCTGTCAACAATGATAATTGTTGGGGCTTTACGTCCCCAAACCACGTTATGATTGTGAGGGACGCCGTAGTTTAGGGCTCCGGAAATTTCGACCATCTGGTGTTCTTTAACGTGCACCTAAGTCCAAGTACACGGGCATCGTGGCGGGTAGTTGTCAATAGCAGCATGTGAATTATTTATAGCAAAATTAATACGTGCATGGGTTCCACGTTTACTTTGTGTTACAATAACAGGTAGCGGCTAGCCCTGGTGAAAACGGGAGTTCCTGGCAACACTCCGCTGCGCGCTGCTGCAGCCACGTCTACTGCGCATCGAAGCAAACCAGTGCAAGGGCGCCTGGGGGCGTGGCTTTGTATCGCCCACTACATTGTTCGGGTGCGACAGGCCTGCGCCGCCGTACCCCTGCTGCCGTGAACAAAACATCGCTTTTAGTAAGACACTGCAGGCGCGGAGAGTGCAGCCCCGGGTTTATGCACCATGTCTGAAAAGGCCGACATTGTTTCGACATTTTCAGCTCAGCGAAGTGCATTGACGCCAGTAAACTTGTACGCCAAGTCAAAAATAGTGCGGTTCCTATTGTTATCCGCAGCAGTTATGAAACAAGCCGCATCTTTCTTTGCGATAGTTCAATAGTTTACTGTCGTTGATGCAGCTCATTTGACTTAGGGCCACGGTACCTGCAAATCCTCTAAAATTCCAGCGAACACGGCTATGAGCTCGTTAAAGGGAACTTCGCTTCTCCAGAACGTAGCCATGGCTCCCAAAGCCATGCCTCTGAGCTTTACTCTGAGCGCAGGTTTGCTTCGGTACACGGCTGAAGTGGCTGCACTGATGCTCTGCGGAGTGCGGCCAGGTGCTCACGCGTTTACCCTTGAGTAGGGGACGAGAGTGTAGATGCAGAGTTTTATCGATTGCCTCGTACCCCTTTTTGTTCTACCTTACAGATCATGAACACTAGCATAATTACAAACTGCGTGCGGTTCCCTCCTGTACGCCTGTTTTGTTATATATAGCGTCATTTAGTGACGCAGTGATCAATAGAAGATAACAGATAATGTGGTCTCAAAGATGGTACCTGTCTTTCAGCATCAAGTAAAGGCCTTCCTTGCTAGTTTTTTTTTTTTACACAGGTGGAGTACTATAGCAAAAACGCATATAAGGGGAAATTGAGTTCATCTGTGTTTTGTGTTTGTGTCGACATAGAAGTGCAGTCAGAATAAGGAGAAAGTAGTTAAGTGTGCCAGAAGATGGTGCTCATGATTATGTGGCAGCCGCAAAAAATAATATTAAACAAAAAAGGTTCACGGACCACGCGCTTTATGCCCCTGCAACAAGGTGAACGCTGATCAAGTACATCATAGCGACAGTTGTATGAGTAAAAATATGTGAATTACCGGCGGAACAATACTTATATCTTAATTATAGTGGTGCGAATCATTCCACACGGTGAGAGGGGGGGGGTGTTCTGTAACTGAGTGTAATTAGAATAATCTCGTAATCCCCGCTATGATTCATGAAGACGACAGACTCTAATGCAGTTGACATGTACTTAATGGGAGGCCTTGCGCGAATCGTTGCAGCACGAGACCCCGCCGCGTGTCTATATATATCTATATCTATATATATATATATATATATATATATATATATATATATATATATATATATATATATATATATATATATATATGTATATATATCTGTTTTTCGACGAGTGTCATCTTTTTATCCATAATATTTACCGGCGTCCAAGAAGTCATTCCCTGCAATTGTGTGTGTATATATATATATATATATATATATATATATATATATATATATATATATATATATATATATATATATATATATATATATATATGCGCGTGTGTGTGTATGAGAAAGCTTCTGCGAGCATATGCTGACAGAGGAATGCTAGCTAGCTGTCTGTTAAAGTCACTTCATTCGCAGACACATCTCTTATTTGCATTATCTCGAGCAGAGTGGGTACTTGACCCGCCACGGTGGTCTAGTAGTTATGGCGCTCGACTGCTGACCCGAAGGTCGCGGGATCGAATCCCGGTCTCGGCGGCTGCATTTTCGATGGAGGCGAAAATGACTGAGGCCCGTGTACTTAGATTTATGTACATGTTAAAGAACCCCGAGGGCGAAATTTCCCGAGCCCTCCACTACGGCGTCCCTCATAATCATATCGTGGTTTCGGGACATTAAACCCCAGATACTGTTATTATTAGAATGGGTACTAGTGCAGCCTGTACTTGTTGTTTTTACCGTTTTTACGAGAAGTGTCGACTTAAGGACTAGTTTCTCGAATATTGTGACTGTTTCGAACGCACGTTCTTAAGTCGCATCTTTGGTACGGGTCCAAACAAGACAGAAGTTCCTGAAAATATGGAGGCTTGAAAAATCGTTGAAAACGAAACGTCGCTGGAGCCAATGTGTCGACAAGTGGATGTGTCGAAACGTTGGCTATAGCGACATCCCCCTTTCAACGATTTACGCCTCAGGTATAGGCGTTATCACAAGAGTCCCAACCACTATGCATACGTGATGCATGTAGTAATTGTACGCTTTTAAGAACTGGCCCTGCTGCGTTTTCAGCTTGTCGGTGGGCAGCGGATAATACGGCACATCTACGGCCTCTTGTTCCGATCACATCGCACAACACTCTTTAGGAAAAAAAAATATACCCAACTACAGTAACAGCGAACGCTCACTGAAACGAACAGATAAATGCAATATTGAACCCGTTGCCCAGAGCTACATAGATGCGATTAGGTAGTTGAGGAAACGGCGGAGTGGTAAGAGTGGTGGGCTTGTGCCCACCTCGCCACCGCTCCACCGTCCATGCGGCCGGCCACGATGAGCGCCCGAAGCGAGCGGTGAAACGGCCCGGAAAGAGCGCATCGGCAGTGCTAAATCGATAAGCCGACTCCAGCAGGAAGCAGCCGTGCTCGGTCTCGACCAGAGTCGACCTGACCGTTGGCCCGACCAATGCATGACCAGGGCTGCCGCGAAGCTTGTGACATCGCAGGAATGCGCCGTCGTTGTTTGAACGCGTTCCCTTCGCTCGGACACGAAGCGGAATTCGCGCTGACGAGCTGGAACGGCGTCGCGGTGCCACGCAGACGCTTCGCGGGACGGAGTGCTTGCAAACTTGAGAGGACTTGAGTAATGGAGCGTGCGTCAAACGGAGCAGGAAATGAACATGTGGAGAAGGTATTTAGGCTTTTCAGATAACGGAAAGTGTTCCTTCCTTTTTCCATTTTTGTCAACATTCCTTCCTGTAACAAGCGTGACCTCTGGGGTCAATGGGCGAGGTTGGCAGAGGCTCTAGGGGACGAGAAATTAGCCTATAATAAACAGTACAACGCTGGAATGAAGGAAATAAGCGTCAGGGAGGTTGGCCACAATCGCGCTACATCGTATATAGCCCTCAATGCAATCTAGGATGTGGAAGTTGGGACCGGAAGCAAAGATGGAAATTGCGTGAAGCCCTAGATCTCCATATTTCTGGTAAACAATCTAACCAGTATACCCTGAAGTGGTTCTGCTTGCAATAAATCACCAAAAGCAAATGAAGGCGGATAGAGGTCCATATTTCTCATTGCAGCTCAAGTGGAAATGAACAGTCATCGACGTTCTTGCGTGCTTTTTTTTTGACATGGCTATAAATGTAACAATCGAAAAACAACAACAAAAAAACGGAAGCATGTACGCAGGAGTTCTGTTACTAATACGCCTCATAACACACCTCGATTCACCAGCGTCCATACACGAGTTTAATCTGTCTTACCAAAGGCACACGTTGCTGTGAATATGCTCTTGTGAGCCTCAATTTACTTAGAAATAGCTGGAACAATCACGCTGCATCGGCAATGAGGCAAGCTATAAGGCATTCCTTACCATTGCGATTTTTTGTTCTTATTTCATAAGACAAGCTCTCATATGTCATGTACATTGATGTGTCTGTTAGCGGGGTGGCGGTGCGGCGGAAGTACGCCAAATATCGAAGCATCATAATCATCCTGTCACAGTTTATTTCGTAATAACTCTTTTACACGGCATTTCTTTTTAGAAGTTAAAAATATAATTAACCTGTAATCGCATTAATCTGTAACTAATCTTATTTGACTAAAGAAGTTTTTTCACTGGACACCTGCACCGCTAGAAGTCTTGATAATTTTCCCCTCCCCTGTGTACTCCATTTCATGGTAAATTAGCGTGTTTTCACAGTAAATAAAGGCAGTTTGTAGTCAGCGCCAGTCCTGTGTCCTTATTTGTCCGTGTTTTATATTGCGCTGTTTTAAACTATGGATACGCACCAATTGGCTCGCATTCAGAGGCTAGTATACCACACTATTCGCGGCGAGATCGACCTATAGGTGGCAGCACCGTCCCCCGCTAGTGTGGATACTGGTTTCGTGTGGTGTGTGTAGAAGTGCACGAGGCTTCTGTTTTCACATCGTGATTTTGTGTTCCGTACCCGCAGAAAACTCTTCGTTATCGATGGTGAGGTTTTGTTCGGTGCCACAATGCCGCACATACTGCACAGAGCGAGGGATAAGCTTCCATTTCTATCACCGACGCGGAACGTCGCCGACTGTGGCTCGTTAGGCTTCGTAGCGGCAAGACGCCTTCCAAGTAAGCGATGGTGTGCAGCAAGCACTTCGACGACGGTGCATTCGCATTCGCAGACGAGAAAGAAATGGTGAGTAGTCAGCGATAAATTCGCTAATGTGTGCATTTATATGCTTGTTGCTGCTGTGCACTACGAGCGTGAAGACGGTCGCAGTAAGCGAACGCTCGGGGAAGCTTCCCTGTGCTTTGATTTTCCTACACTTCCGCAGGAAAATTAAGCGAGAATCAATCGAGAAAGAAGAAAATTAATTCATGGAATTTATTCTTTGTCATTCATGTACCGTCTGCGCTGTGAATGCAAAGTTTGTTCGCGCTTGGCTATGAGTCTGTTTAAACGAGAGTCCCCGAGCCCTTTTGTAGTTCGCGCATGTTCCATTGTGTTTACACGGCCGCGAGAACAGTTCTCAGTATTCCGCAGGGCAAGTACATGCACCGAAACGCGGCAAGTGTGTATGCATGATCTGGTGCATAGTAAAGAGTATCGTTTTATGAGCCCTCACTCGCCACGTAAACGATGAAAATGCGCGAGCGAGTTTATCGCCACTGCTTGTCTAGATGAATATATTTTTTCTCGCTCGCTTTCTTTTTTTAAGGGTTTTCGCGGAAGAGATTGAGGCCTGACGCACTTCCGACACTGAACTTGCCACAGCGAAAATTTGACAGGCATAAGCTACCCCACAAGTACACGGGTGTCTTTGAATACATTTCGCCACAAGTTATAATTGCGCAAGGCAACTCAGTTTTGCGATTTCCGTGTCATACCATTTTCTGTTCTGTTTAGGCGACAATTTAAGTACCGAAGTGTCAGACGTGACTTGACAGAAATATTTCTCTGCAGTGGGACCAGGACCGTACGCAACTAAAGCTGGTCGCGTAACCTATAAACGACAGTCCCAAAGTTATACACCTAACCACAACGCGCAAGTGCATGAGAGCCTTTTTTTTAACCACCGAGCCGCTAAAAGGCTATATTCACATGAGATTTAATACTTCTCATCTTTAGGACAACGTCGAGTGCACTTTGCAATGCGCTTGAACCACAGAGCGGCACCTACACTGATATGACTCTCGTGAACGGACGGTACGACGACCGCACACAGCACTCTCGACAAGTGCACTCACTGATATTATTACAGTACATATACAGCCGATCAAGGCCAAATGCTTCTTTACATGTTGTTAGGCATACGTACGAGCGGTTAAAGTTGCACCAACGCAACGGAACAAACCGCCTTTTGAGGCCCTGCATGACGTACGCGCATATGCAAACACAACGCGGCTAGCAGACGACGCATGGAGCAATGCACACTAGGCGCGCTTCAGCCTGTAGCCGCCAGGCGGCGACTCAGCTCGATCTCGCGGCCAATAGGTGTCAATATTTCCTCTTTGCTGCGATTTGTTTAATTATTCATTAAAAGCTAAAGTAAAAAAAAAAAAAGATTTCCCATTTCGTAATTATTCGCGGAAAATTGAGCGAGTGACCTCATTCCCGAGGATGGAGAATTTTGGAAGGTATTATTTGCGATCTCTTGTTCTTTAGAAGAATATTTTTCTTAGTTCATGTGCTGTATTGCACTAGTGCTACCTTTGTCTGACATTCACTAGCAATGACCACATGCAGAGTGGGCATCGTAAGAATTAGAGGCTGCACAAGAAAAATTTTAAAAAAAGGCGTTGATTTCCCGTGATCATAATGAATGGGCTCTTTTTTTACAGATTTTTAAATGGTGGCACAATGAGAAACATTATTAGACAGTTCCCTCCCGTCCCCATGCCTAAATCTATTTCCTTTCAGACACAGTCACTTTCGTTCGGCACGCAGATGAAAGCCGGAAATAATTTAAAATGAGCAGCTACCTGAAGAAGTACAAGAAATCTGCCTCATTTTTATTTATTAGATATAGCTACCATCCTCATTAACGGGGCATGCTGCCCTAATTTTTGAAAGCCTAATAATTAATTAACTACGTCAGTGCTTAGTGCGACGGGTAAGGTGCGCCCCATCTGATTAGGGGTGCATGGTGTGTTGAAATCAGAGTGGTACGTAACGCCTTGCAAGTAATCGATTACTTGTAATAAATTACGCTTTCTTGTAATTTTGTAATGTGATCGATTAGTTTTTCGAAACTTTAACGTTATGGCTAATTCAATTGCACTTCCCTGTAATTGATTACTGGTAATCAATAACATTTTTTTCAGAATCAAGTTGTATCTATACAGTTCTTTCAAAATCAAGTTGTATCTATACAGTTCTGATTACAATTACAATTGTAATTGTAATTGTAATCGGTTACTCATTTTCTGTAACGTGTACAAGTCTGGTTGAAGTGGGCCCGTATTCAGGAACGCTCTTACGCTGGAATTTTATGGCACTAGCACCTAGCGACATTATGTTTGTGAAGGAGCGCACCGGAATTCGCACACACCCAACCGGATGTTGAGCGTTGGCTCGAATGTTATGAAGCCCCAATAAAAAGAAATAAAAACTCACATAAAAAGGAGGCAATGTTTCGAGTTAAGATTTGCACAAGATACGTATGATGTCGGAGCACAATTTCAGTGAAGGAGGGCCAATTAATTGTGAGGGTAATTTAAAAAACTTATTTAACGAGTTCGTTGAAGGAGCAAACAGTTTTCTTGTGGGTATGTGCCATCAAGATGGCACGTAACACAGAACATTCTTCTTTCACTGATCAGTTGACTCAGTGAAGTGGACGGCGGTCAACAAACCGGTCCTAGTGGATTGTGTATGTACACCGAAGCTATGGAAGTCGACGACCAAAAGTTAACCTAAAGTCTACCCAAGAGAACCAAAGAGAGAGAGAGAACAGGGAGAAAGACCAAGTGAACCAAAAGTGAACCAGAAGTTCACCAAACGCTAGGAGCTAGCGCCATTACACACACTTAAATGAAACATGAGGACGCCTAAAGTTTCCGTTTTTTTTTTATGTTAGAAAATCAGTGCAGCCACTCGTAATGCTGGGCACATGATCAGTGAAGACGAACGGCCAATTGCTAAGAACAGTTGCGAACGGAAAGCTTTGGGAATTCGGCACCTGTTCGTTACGCTATGACAATCTAAATTGGTGGTGACGTGTATCAAAAAGCGCCCACGCACTTGTAAGGCAATCCAGGTATCTGAAATCGTCGCGTACAACGTTGCCGAAAGCTGTAGGCTCGCTGCCATATCGGTAATTCTTCATTCCTTTGTATTCCACCTCACTGCGTTGGATACCTGATCCTTTAAATATCGCTTCGCATAAAATGTGGATAACCTCTCTGGCCTTATCTTTCATATTATTCAAAAGATTTACTCAGCGCTAGAAGAGGTGACCCTGTGGCCACCGCACCTAGCTGACCGACTCGCGCATCAGTGGTCTGCATGTGATGCCACGTGATGGCCAGCTGCTATTCCTGTGACGGCACATTTTCAAGAGAATGCGCAAAATGGCGCTCAACATGGAAAGCGCTTTCAGTTGGCCGCGTTAAAAGATAATATAGCTAACTAAATTTTGTAAAAAAGAAAAAACAGAGGCCCACTCCGCAATCAGAGTCGACAGCGATCCATACTAATGCAAAGGAATGTAGGCACAAATTTTGCCAATTTGTCATCCAAAGTGTAGAAATTCAGTGCTAACAATCAGAACCTTTTTCCAGGTATACAAGGATGTCATACGCCCACATACGTGAATTATATTTGACAGAATGACATCAATTAGTGTTGACAGAATTTCAGACTAATTACCCATAGACAGGCTTTTCAAGCGGAAAATGATGCTGAAAGGTTCATGAACGCGGTACTTAAGAATTATGATTTGTATACACAGATACACAAGAACATCGAGAAAAGAAAGAGACAGCAGGCGGAAACTGCCACCTAGAAGGACACAACGCCTACCTACTCTTTCGGGAGGAAAGAAGAGATAGAGGAAAGGAAGTTAGGATAAGAGAAAGAGGAAAGAAGGTAAGGGAGTAAAGAAAAAGAAATGACGAAACTTTCACTAAGCACTAAGCCGCGCAAGCCTTGAAACAGAGAAACTGGAAGATTCTGAAGACTAATCTGGTTGCTTCTAGGTTGTTTAGGCCTTAGCTAGGTGATGCTAGGTGTCTCATGACCACGCACTGTAGGCTCTCCGAGGTGCTGGCGAGGCTTTCGCGCCTTGCGGGCGAGCATTGCAGAGGAGGCTACTGCTCAGCCGGGGGTCTATAACATTACAGCAATCTGTCATGACTTTATTTTGTTCTGTCTGACCTGAAATTTACGTAATCACGACGCAAATACGGGTGGGAACCAGTAAACATTTTACAGCCCGATCAAACGCTCTTCCTTTTTCAGGAAATTTAGTTTCTTTGAAAACGAATAGCATCACCACTGCTCAGCTGCTGTTAGTTGATGAGCGTGCAGAAGGGTCGAGTATTTTAGCTGCGCCGAGCCGGGAGAGCTGAAAAGGTTCCTGCTTTAGTCGATTAAAGTGCTTCACCTTGTAGCCTGCAGCGATCGCGGCGGCTTGTAACAAGGTGATAAATAAGGCAGTGGACTCCAGCACATTGAGAGGCCCAGCTTTCAAGTTTGCCTCCTAACTTGATCTACCTAACCAGAGAGATGATCAGTGTCCACGGTTTTCTGCACTAAGAAGACTGCCCTCCTGCAAATGATTGTGTCTGTTCCTAATAAGGTTTATTTCTCTCTCTACCTCTCTCTCAGCAAGAATGAGTCCACACAGAGTTGTATACGCGTAAAAACAGCTCAACATAGTTATACTACAACTCAACGTATCTATTTTACACATATGAATCCATCTCGCCAGCTGCTATAAGTAGCCGCTGCCAATGTCATTGGCGGTCAGCTTTCTTGAATTACGTTCGGAAAGAGACACTGTCTGGCTATTCCGAAAAAGTTTAGTTATTGTTCAGCATAGCAATGCGCTGTTTACTGCGCACACTTCATTTGAACGCCGCGAGTCTTCGCAGACTTGTGAAGTCGCATAACAAGGACGCGATTTTATGGCACACCGAAAAATTTTCACGTATAGGCTTCGTGCAGTGGAGATTTCCAGTGTGACTGCAGCGCCAGAACGCACAGCCTAGCCGATAAAAAAAGCAATATTAAGATGGGCCCGGACAAAATGGAACGCGATGCGTGCGTCTCCCCCTCCCTGCATGAGTGGGCGAACTCCGGCCGGGCTAGTGGGCGCGCGTCTGTTTTCTGCGTGCCCTTAGCGACCAATGTTAGCGAACTTCGGACGGGCCCTGCGACCAACGCAGCTCCCTCCGGTTTCTGGACGGTGCCTATAGCGAATAACCAATGACCAACAATACGCCGCATTGAAGATGCCTTATTCTTTTTTTTTCTTTTTTTTTTGACGTAGTCATGCGTAAGTGGTCATTAAGCGCTGCATCACTTACGCGCGACTAATTTGTTGCGTCGTGTTACAAGAAGGTGCTGTGAACATGACCCAGAAAATGTCAGCCAATAACTAACAGCTAACGACCTATACGGAAGGAAACAATGCGGGGTAGTTTAACGTTATAATCACCCAAATTGCTTCATAGAAAATTTGAGCTTGCACAGTTTACGTAGGCGTACTCAGAGAAGCCGGAGGGGAGGAGTAAAGGGTCACTTCGCCGCATTTCCCTTCACCGCCCCCCCCCCCCCCCCGCCCAAGCGGGGAAAAGGAGGAGGGCAAGGAGGAACGACACCCAGTATAAAAATTCGTAGTCATTCGTAATTTTATATACACAACCAGCTCAATATGGTTTCCATAAAAAACTGATCAACCGAACTTGGTCCTCCCCTTCAGAAACACTATATTATGGGCTCTTGCAGTAAAAAAAAAATGGCAATCGGCTTATTCTGAAGATTTCTGCGAAGTACCTTGTTTTGTAAGCCACCTGTTTTGTTTAATAAGTGACAATTTATGGTACTAGAGTCATAGCAGGTTTTTCATACTCTTCGTATTTACAACGCCAAACTGAGACTGCAGTTTCCAGATGGGGTGCTCAGATGAAGAACAGGTTAAATGTGGCTGTACTTCTTAAAATAGACGGTAATTTTCCATAATGTTATTAAACACTGCTGTGTTGTCGCGGTATAGGGCGGCCCAGCCTGCACAATCTATTTGTGCAGATTCTTCCCTGATTTCATACAACAGTTCTGAAAAACAAATTGTCACTCTGTATTTAAACAAACACGTTAAATTGAGAGCCAATGTAGTTCTCTCTCTCTCTCTCTCTCTCTCTCTCTCTATATATATATATATATATATATATATATATATATATATATATATATATATATATATATATATATATATATATATATATATATATATATATTACACATATATACGGCGGATAGAATCAGCGACGCTTGCGCCCCCCCCCCCCTTCCACTCCTGAACGAGTTGGTACGCCACTGCCTTCTTCTTTTTTAGTGGACTAGTGGTGAGTAGTGGGGACTTACCCAATTTCTGTGGCACATACACGTTTATAAATCGTGATACGGTATACATATTACTGCAGCTTAAACAGCTTCGCTCTTAAAAAATTACGAACTCTTGGACAAAATCAGTGAAAACACGAAAAAAAAAGAACGTCTGGAAGTACGCGAAACTACATGGGCCACATACTATGACCTGTCGAAAACGAAGGAATATTAACAAAATGGAAATTACAATTTCCTTTAAAGGGCCCCTCACTACCCCGCGTTCAAAGACGAGGGAGTGGTTTCTCCCTCGCCTTCACTACCCTTCCTACAGGCCATATCTCCCCTTCGCGACTTATTTCTTAAATGCACGTGTACCATGTAAGCACTCAGCGTTGACCCTATCAAAATTTCGCGCTTGTCGACTACACGCTGTTATCTCCGTTTCCGCAGTCAGAAACACAGAAAATGAAGTGAAGTCAGTCGATCGCGCACGGTGGTCACGCGAGGCAAGGAAGAACAGATGGGCGGCTGCATGTCAAAGTAATACAGGAGACAATTCACATCTGATATTTCGCGTATATGGACCAATCGACATTCCGTACTATATTGACGTCACGGGAATGTCTGTTCTGCTTCACGAAGTGCGCCAGAAAGACGAGGAACGCCAGGAGAGAATATTGCGCTCGTTTTTTGCATTTTCAGAGGCTGGTGAGGTGTCCTTTAAATATGAAGAACTTTACATCTACCAGCGTGAACTATTTTCCACGAGCGCTTCCAAGCCGGTTTGACTTTTGCCTCAGCACGCAAATGCGGGCCCACACGACGAGTCCTTCGGAATCATTGCTGTAGATGGATAACAAGCCTTTTTGTTGCTTTCAATGTGCGCAGCGCAGTGGTATATAGTGTCGTCAAAGGGCTGGGCAGAAAGCCAGGCACGTTGGCGGCCTTTTTGCGAGTCCGTGGTTATATACGCTCATTTCAACGCCAAAGTGAACATTGCCCGGATGCTCTCTGAATTTCGTCTGTCGAAATGACACCGCAACCGTTTCTTTCGCACATTCGGCGGCATGAGAAGTGCTATAGGCTCATTCTCTGCAGCCGCCAAGGGCGAGCTGGAGGCGCCGGGTGTCTGCGTGTATATTTGTGCTTGCGAAGCTAATGTGTCGGCGCCGTGCTAAAGGCCTCTCGCATGCAGTATTGATGAGGCGGCGCTGACGCCTACAGCGCACTCTAGTCGTGGAGCAGTCTGCTGCACCCGCTGCGCGTTATGCGCCGACGAATCCGCATAGACGGGGGGTCAGCAGTTAGCCCGAGTTTACCGCCATTTTTCTTCCGCGTGGGAGTATAGCCCATTGAGCGAAAATCTGTGCTCTGCAACTCGTCGGCAGCTGTATGCAAGCACGTACTGAGGCCAAAGTTGACTTTAAACACGGTTTTACAACGCAGTATTTAGGGGAACACTACGAGCTATACGTCGAGCTACGTTCGTTAATTACTTTGATCAGATCATCGTCGTCATAATCAGGTGGCTATTAACAAGAGAAGTGGCTTGATAAGCCAGAAAAAGTCACAACAAATTAAATTCGAGTGGCGAAGACACATCGGAGTCCTCGCGTCAGCCAGTATATGTGCATTATATTTGAACTGCACGCAATTGGTCATAGTTAAATGGATAAATGTTTATTGGTAAAAATGCACTAAGTTGAATTCTCACTGTGTCAAATACTGAACCACGAACGGCGCAAGTATAAAAAATTTAGGATGCGTTCTAATTATTCAGGTCACACTGAGGTGCCGGCACTGAGGTATAGTAAAAAAAAAAAAAAAATATCCGTGATTTTTTCATCTAATGGAACTAAGAAAATATAGCTTTGAAAAAAAAAATACTTTCTCATCCTACATTTATTTATTGCTTCTTTTTAGTGTCCTTTTTTCATCCCAAACGAAGTGGCCGCCGCGGTGGTACAGTAGTAATGGTGCTCAGGTGCTGGCGCGAAGGTCACGGATTCGATCCCGACGCGGCGGTCGCATATGATGGAGGCGAAATGATAGGGGCCCGTATACTTAGATTTGGGTGCACGTTAGCGAACCGCAGGTAGTCGAAATTTCCGGACCCCTCCCCAATGGCGTGCCTCATAATGATATCGTGGTTTAGACATGTATTATTATTTCGTTTCATTTCATTTTATTACCTTAAAGACCCCGTTTGGGGTATTACATAAGGGGTGGTTTACATAATAGAACAATGAATGCAGGTGTTATGGTGTAATACAGGTTTGCAACGTGTCCAGAAATTCGGAATGAGTTGGTACGGCAGCAGCATGGCGAGGCAGGTCGTTCCAGTCTCTGGAAGCCCGAGGAAAAAATGAGGCTTCAAATGTGACGGTGTGTGTTCGAGGACGGGTTACTTGCAGTTGGTGGCCAGTGCGATGAGACGTGCGTGATGATGATGGCGAGATGTAAGGTGGGCGGTTTAGCGAGCTGTAAAAGAATTTGTGAAAAAGAGAGAGCCTGGCAACACGACGACGAAAAGCGAGGGATGATAAGTTTGATTCTGCTTTTAAGAGAGAAATGCTGACGTCATATGAATATGAAGAATGGATGAATCTTGTGGCACGATTCTGAACTGATTATTATTATTATTATTATTATTATTATTATTATTATTATTATTATTATTATTATTATTATTATTATTATTATTATTATTATTCAGCAATTGAACAAAATTGTAAGCAATGCGTGGTGCAGTAACTTCCAAAGCAATTTCAAGCACTGGCGTTGCTCTGTGGTAGAAACAGATGAGTGTCCGCGTATGTGACGCTCCGGTTCCCACATACACCCATAGACCGCGTAGCCGCCTCGTTCGCGGACTAAGCGATAGCCGCCGAGGGATCACAGAAAATCGCAAGGAAAACACGGGAGAACCGCAGCTCGGCTGTTTCTGCAGATTTCACACTGGGTTGAACTGGGGTATTTTTTTTTCATTCAATGTATACATCGCGATTTTTCTCTTACGGACAACGCCGGCACTGACGCCGACACAGGAATTTCTGCGACACTGTCTCTTTCACGCTATCGCGTTGAAACGTAATTCCCAAGACAATCGTTCAACTGGTGGCAATGCGCATCGCTTCAGCGATTGCGTGAATATACTCCAATTGCCCCGAACCCCCTTCCCGCTTGTGATTGTTCGTCGCTGATGTCGCCTCGAATCGCCTTTATCTAATTTTCCGTGGAAATATATGAGCAGTTAGCAGTATGCACCAATTTCAGTGCACTTGCTAACTATGCTTTAAATCTGCAGGTGTGGTTTGATATCAGTTGCTTTATTAGGTGATTCGCTTAGTTAGGGTTATCCTCCTATGTAGTCTTGAAATTCTCTCCGCTTCTTCTACTCATAACCGTTATAATGTGCTCGACAACGCACTTGGTTCTTCAGAAGCCGCACATGGTCCAGGTTATGCAGACTCCTGGAGTTCTGCCTTGCGCAAACTTGAATGTTGCCTAATCTCGTGTCTGCTCGTACTTAAAGGCCACTGGCTGGCGGACGCTCTATGGAACAATAAAAAAAATTGCTCTTTTCTGTTTGCATCCTTGACCCTAAATGGTGAGCCTCAAGGAAAAATAAATAAACGAACGAACATAGATATGCAGTGAGACGAATTATGCAGCTTTCTCGCAAGTCTGCAGTCAATTTTCTGCACCTGACGCGCGTGGAAGTGCTTCAATCTACCACACGCAGTCGTACAGCCTTCCGGGAAGGCGATTCCTTCATGCGAGTTCGTTGATCAGTATATATCAACAGGGAAATATCTTTTTTTTTAACTGTAGTTGTGGGAACCTTCGCACTAATATTTCTGTAGACCTTGGGCCTTGTTGCATTACTCGCTTCTTGCATCGTCTTGCTGTGACGGCACCATATGTCACCATCATTACGTCATATGATGGTGTCATCATGTGACGTCATCAGTTGACGTCGTCGCTTGATCAAAGGCGCTCTCTCACACTGCGGCTCTTTATTTATTGCAAGAAATCTGGCATCCGATTGAGTAACTTAATGCATTACCAAGCGTGAAGCAGGTGTTTAAGTGTTACAGAGAATGTAACTTACCGCAGAACTGTTTTTTAAGGGAAAAGCCTTAGATGCCTCATCAAACGCGAGAATTACATGGCGTCCCGTGTCGGCGTCCCACGTCGGCGGCGTCAACACGAGTGACGAAAAAAAAAATCATCACGTTATGACGTCACCATGTGACGTCACAGATCAACATTTGTGTCGTCATCACATGACATCATTGGTTCGTCAAAGGCGGGCCGATCGAGTAGGCAGTGCAAAACAAGGTGAGGTGCAAAAAGCTTGCAATGCCTCCGATCCTGGAGGAATTGCAAAACGCCACGTTAGTTGCAGAAAGCGTTCGGAGGGGGGCGCGGGAGGTTCAGTACATCGAGTTAGAAGAAGATGGCTTTCGCCTTCGAGTCGACTGAGGAGGATACATAAAGGACCCTGTGAATTTTTTTTTTCTTTTTCCGTGGCCGAGGAGGGGATTTCGAAGAAAAACCGCGAAATACATGTAATAAATGTTATCGTGGCACGTGTGCGTGTCCGGATACGAACTCGCCTATCAATACGGCTTCTAGAAACGAAGCCCGCAGGCCCGCATCAATGTGAAAGGAGAAACGGCCACGCCAGCATGATTTCTGTGGAGATCAGAATTCGCCAATGTCCATAATGTTAATCAGCAATATAGGCCCACGCCATACCTGACTCGAGGAAGCTCTTTAGATCGCATGTATCTTATAAGCTCGTTGTATACTGAATAAGCTAAACAAGACTATAAAAATGCGAAAAGCCAAACAACGCGTTCCTGTTGACCCTTGTGATCACAAAAGAGATAATACTAAACTAGCCAGTTTGCGATATTTTAGGCAAAATTTGCTAGAAGTGCCACAAAGCTGCGAAAGGAAAACGATATACAGGGGAAACAGCACCAAAAAGAATAGCATTGAACACAACGTCGCAAAAACGCAAAGAAGTAAGCAAGAAAACAAACAAAGAGGTAAGCAAAGAAGCACGAAATTAGTAACGAAACAGAAACAGCTGTCGGACAACTGTAAGCATTTTAATTGATCCTCTGACAATGCAGCGTCCCATATATAACTACATAAAGGCAGACAAAAAAAAAAAGAGTGCGTGAGACACGCCGCGGTGGCTAAGTGGCCAGAGCATTGTGCTTTTGAGTCCATGGCCTGCGTAATTCCGGGCTGCTTTGTCGCATGCTTGTGAAGGCAAGCACAATATAAGAACGCTCGTTTTTAAAGAAAGACAAATGGACAAACTCACATTCATGGTGCGCAGGAATATAAAAAGGCTGATTTCTAAGACACGCTAAACGTTATGTCTCCTAGTTAAGGATTACAAGATGAAAAGGGGGCATTTGATCTCCCTACAGAGGATGAGATCAAATGCTCTGCTTGGAAGACTGTGGCGACATCGCGTTTTTTTTTCCGTCTTCACCTGCCGAGCGGTTGACTGCCGCGACAAAGAAATGGGGTAACTGATTATGGTTCGGTACACAAAGTTGGCGCCCTATGTCCTTATCAGTCTTAGCATTTCTGTAACAGCTCTGTCTCCATGGAATGTTATTTTTCTTCGCAGAGGCGACCCGGGGCCTTTGACACGACAAGAATCTCCCGTCATGCAAGCAACTGGCCAAAAATCTCGTTTCATAATAAAGACCGGTATAAGAAAGCGGGAGAATGTCTGCTAATGTCCACGGTGACTTGACCTTGCCTTTTTTCTTGCAGGAGAATCCCCTCCCCTCCTCTCTACCTTTCGTCTTATGACCACCACCTACTGCAGTAATGATCCACGCAAGGGAGCCGATGACCCCTAGCATTCCCAACATCGGGTGTGCTTCAAGACACTGCTTGCTGTGTCGTAATGGAACATGAGTTATAGCAACCAGCTACAAGACTATACGGCAAGGAGACAGCGCCCGTATTGACGCACTGGTGTTGCTGGCAGCAAGCGCAAGGAATGAGGGCTAAACACGTGTTCGCTTTAAGGCAGGTGGCGCCCTTCTCAGTACGGCCAGGCCTGGTGTACCAAGAAAGGGGAGAAAGTTGGTCGTGACTTGTTTGCCGAAGTTCGCAGCGCAAATGGGCTGTTGGATGGGGAACAACGTCGTTATTCTTTAGATTTATTAAGCGTATTGCATTCGTTTTCAATACATCAAATTTTCTGTTTTGCGTAATGCCAATGCGAAGCAGAACGATAGCACAATACAGAGAGAGCTGGATCACTTGAATTCTTCAGAACCACTCAAAACACACGCCCCCCTTACTTTAAAAATGAAATATCTCGAGGAAGGATAAACTTAGGCCCGTACTCAAAAAGAGAAGTTCTTATTATAGAAATGTTCACCCGAGCAGATGCCCATTGATGGAGACGTGGGACATAATAATACAGAAAATGGCATGAATAATGTGCGGCTCGTGTGGGAGGAAGGGGTAGGAGGCAGCCAGCTCGGATAACCATAATAATATAATCGGTCTCTTATGAACACTCGAATTGAGACAGATAATCGAAGAAATAGGTCGTCGAACGACACCACAGAAAATTTTCAAAAAATTCCGCAGAAGCTTGGCATCAGTGTGATGCTACAGCAGATGTCAATATTGCAATGCTGGTTTCTTCTGCTTATCAATGCAAAGCACGTCCTCATAGAAACAAAAAAAGGATTACTTATGCTAGAACTACTGCTAAGAGCATATACAAACTAATTGCGATCACGGATTTAAATTAGCGTAGGCATTATATCGATGGAAAGCAGCCGTTATGTACATATAGTCTTGTTAGTTCAACCAAACCATAATAACTATTTCATTACGGGCCACAAGGCGAAATGGCGCATTACGAGAAGAGGTGCACGGCAAACGGTATTGACAAATAGGTACCGTAACTTCCATCGCTATCACCTTATAGAAGTCGCGGACGCTCATTTTACAGAAAAAAATACGCCTATATGCGAACTCGCTAATGTTCTAAAAAATCCGTAAGGGTGTTTTATTCCACTCAGGTGGGCATGCGTGCGTGGGTTAATGGTTAGAGTTCCAAATGAGCCGACTGGTTGGTTAATAAACAGGGTGTTTCAGATAAAAAGCAACAAGTATTAAAAATTAAGCATAGGCGCTACGCGTCTCCAATTAGCGCAGTATTGTTCTGAGCCACATAGAGCACGTCAGAATATTTTTTTTCAATCCGCCAGGCTCGGCAATTAACAAAGATTGCTTTATGAACTTTTTAAATAGTAACTCCGGAGAAAAATCTTCAATGCAAACGTCGTAGCGCTTGTTCAGAAACATCGAATTTTTCAATCTAGGGTAAGGTAACTCCCCCGCTTAATTTTTTTCCGGCCTTTCTTTAAAGCGCGCGATATATAAAAAAAAATACCACGTGACTGCCTCCTAACACGCGGCGCTTTTAGTGGCCTCAAATGTAAGTTGAACGCATTATCAAAGGCTGCTTCGCGCACGGACATCGATTAAAAGCGAATCATTGCTGAACACCACCTCTAGAATAACCAGTCACGTCATGCGTGACTGCGGTTTGTGCATTTCAGTACCACAGAACAGACGGTTGCGTAACTTAACAAGATGTTATTACTCCTGCAGGTCACCTAATTCTTAACAGTGCATTAGAAGACGTGCGCAAGTGCATGGCGCAAAAAATGGCAAATGTCCCTCAATATTGCTAAATGTGTCTCCTTGGCAAAAAACTGCAAAAAATGCAGGTCTAACAAGAGTATCCAATCACAAATATCTAGGAATAACCATTACAAATGATCTGAGATGGGACACTCACATTGATAACATTAATAGCACAGTCCTCGAACGACTATTTTTACTGAAAAGACGTCTTAAACACGCAAAACCGGATACCAAACCAATAGCTCATACAACCCTCGTCCGATCTGTACTAGAATATGCTAGCCCTGTCTGGTTCCCGTTTACCCAGCAACAGATTAAAAAAAACAGAAGCAGTTCAAAGAAAAGTGATAAGGTTTATTTTCAACTAGTATAGACTAACAGACACACCAGCACAACTACTTAATAACACTGGCATCCTAACACTACGAAGCCTAACGATCCTAACACGACTAAAACTAACGTTCCAACTACTACACAACATCATAAAAATAGATACTTCAAGATGCATATCTTATTCACATGGCAGGTCAACCCGTCACAAGCACTCCCATACACTAACCGAATACTGTTCCAGCACTAATTGCATCAAATATTCATTTTTCCCTTTAACCATTAAAGATTGGAACTGATTGAAACCTACTGTAACCGACGAATCATCTTTAGACAGGTTTACAACTGTGATTGAAAAGGAGTTTGTTGCTTCACAAAGAGCACTAAGGTCATTACAAAATGAATAAACCCGCTAAACAATGAGTCTATGTCATGTTACTAACGCATAGCTTTTCTCTTTTATTCTTATGATTCTATTGTTGTAAGTGGCATGTTCTTGGATTAATTTGTTGTTGTTAAAATTATTTTAATAATGTGTTCTTCTAATAACAATGTTTACTTGCTGAACATACGCCATGTTACAAATGTACACCTCCTCTTTTTTGAAATTGTTTTCAATGATAATCTCCTGCATAATTTTGTTGTTACAAAAATTGTTTTCATATTGTATTTTTCTAGTAGCATTGCATAATGTTAACCATGTATAATCTTGTGCAAACAAACCATGTTTTTCATGCGCTTTCCCTGCTATAATCCCTGAAGAGATTAGCCATATTGTTAAATAAATAAATAAATAAATAAATAAATATAAATAAATAAATAAATAAATAAATAAATAAATAAATAAATAAATAAATAAATAAATAAATAAATAAATAAATAATACACTGTACTTTTAATACACCCTGCATATATATAGTGCGTGTGTGAGTGGCACGATGTCCATGCACACGAGTAATAGTCGACGCGGTGGTGCAACGTGAGCGCAACGCTTGCATCCGTAATCGATTGTGGTTAGATATTTCGTAGGGGGGCCTGTTCGAGACATTAACCGACATTGCACGCACACATGCCACGACTATTCTTTGGGAAGAACGGTCGGGTGTCAGAGGGAAAGCGCGATTTGGCTTCCCTTCATAAGGTGGAAGGGCCAAGATCAATGCAATTCACTGAGACCGTCAAAATAATTAAATTAAATGCCACGTACGAGCATAGGATTTCACCTGTGTTGCCCTTAACAGACTCACACGCTCGCAACTGCGCTGCCACTCATGCAAGTACGATCATACAAGCATCCATATATACATGAACACAGACACGTAAACTATCGCGATTACGCTCTCGTATGTAGCAGGAGAGGACACAAAACGTCTGAGAAGCGCAGTGATGTGGGCGAAATGAGCGCTGCCGGGGGCGGCAGACCAGATTTAGCAAGAAGTCGGTTGCGCTGGCGAACCCTGTTACCACACTGACCTTGAATGCCCAAAGATCACGGTTCAGCCTGCGTGCTTATCTTCACTAGGAACACACCCACGGAGCTTATATTCGTATAGTGAGATCCGTGTAAGCTCCGTGACCGTCCGAACTGC
Organism: Rhipicephalus sanguineus; assembly: GCF_013339695.2. Taxonomy (NCBI): domain Eukaryota; kingdom Metazoa; phylum Arthropoda; class Arachnida; order Ixodida; family Ixodidae; genus Rhipicephalus; species Rhipicephalus sanguineus. Next base: position 116,144,867 of record NC_051176.1, on the reverse strand, counting down.
GTACGACGCGAAAAACAAAGCGTTTCTTGATCCCGAAAGCCGGTGCTTCTGCTTCTCTTGCCCTTGTTAGGCTCTTCCCCGTTCGCGAAGCGCCTTAACGGCGTGTAATGCGTATCCTGTGCTTCTATTGCAACCTGCACCCATTATGAGACGGCTCCGCCTGTTACATTGCGCCAACCGTCTCGAAAGGTCAACAAGGGATTATGAGAACGTCCCGCAGCTGTCCGGGACCAGGGTATTCCTCGTTTCGTTAGCGGCAGTTATTTACCAGCCGTGTAGCAAGACTTCGCCGACTCCGTGACCTCTCGTAATCGGCGAGAACAGATATGTATAGACTAACAAACTAGTTCATGGTTGCGTAACGATAAAGATGCACGTCTTTTCTTTTGCTTTTCGTTCTCGGTGTCTGCAGTGTTTCCAATGGCTCTCAGAAGCTCTTTGCCTAAGGAATTTGAAGACTTAAAAATACTATTCACAAAGAAATTGAACATATAGTGAAGAAAAGAAGTTCTCGTGTGACAACATAAACTAACGACCACGCCGCTTTGATTTGGACGTATACCTCTCGCATATACACCCTTACTTTTGATATTTAATTGCAGTAGCATAATTTCGTGAATTTATTTATTATTGACTTACGTTTCTGCCAGCATAGTAAAGCATTTATTTCCGACAAGGGTCTTGGGACGGTTTTTCCAATGCATTTCGTTCTTAAGTGCTCTTTAGTGTTGTCCGACCACCATAGATAATATTTTCGGCGTCAGGACTGCCCAAAAAATTCTCAGCAGGGGCTCCTGGCCGACTAACCATCGTCGCCTCTCGCAATCGAAGAAACCATGATCATTGGTTTCCAATAAAAGCTTTGTCCTCCTACAGATACGGAAAATTCTTGTGTAAGACTCTTTTCTGAGTACGGGGCGTGTTTTTTTTTTTTTTTTTTATGGCGGCAACCTTGCATATAAGGCTCTAATATTTTTTTTCCTGTACACTAAGTTAGCTCAAACGTCATCTGCGATAACAATTGTTATAGCGCGAACTCAGGACAAGGACAAAAGGTACACGAAGACTTCCAACACTGGAAGTTAGCGCTCGTCTTCGTGTACCTTTTGTCCTTGTCCTGAGTCGCGCTATAACAACTGTCATGACCTGCCAACTAGCCCAAGCCGCCACTCTTCTAAACTCATCCGCGATGTCCAGAGAGGTCACTAATACTATTGTTATTTTGTAAAGAGTCTACTAATTCTGACAGCACGAGGGTGGTAGCTGCGGAAGTTAACTTCACGGAGTTTTCGTACGGTCGGCTTGAGACCGACATATTGGATTTCCATAAGAAGGAAAAAAAAACAACTAAATTCAATTTGTCCACATCAATGACTTGATCAACTCCAGAATTCAGTCGAACCCGCATATATCGAAATTGCAAAAAAAAAGGAAAAACTAAAATTCGTTCGATATATCGCATAATTTAATATAAAACTTTTAAAGAATTTTCCGTATTTCAATTGCAAATTTCGGTGCGCAAGCTGGCTTCACGGCGTTGCTCCACAATAACGCAAGAAAGGGGGCTTCACGGGAAGGCGCAGAATTTTTTTATTTTTACTTTTTTTTTCGCGGTTTGTAGTTGGGGGCGCGGGTCCATGGAGGAGCGGGTTATAAGCAAGAAAATACGGTGTCGATGTTAACATATTTTTCAGGGCGAGAACTGCCGTAGAAAACTGGTTACAACTTGATATTGGAAAAAAAAAAGTAATTGATTAGCGCACTGTAACGAAAAAACAGCGCAAGAAGACAGGGTCGGAAGGGGCACACTCACGAGCGCTGGCTCAACTCTTTGTGTGCCCTTTCGTCCCTGTCTTCTTGCACTGTTTTTTCATTTCCTCTGTTTCCCCTTTCCCGAAGAAGCCTTCAGGTGTTGTGCCCCTTCAGGTGGCAGTTGTCAGCCTGTTCACTCCCTATTTCCTGTGTGTCTTCGTGTTTTATATGTATCCAAACCAAATTACAATGCTGCCAAACCAACTAGCCCACCGACAAGCATTAACAATATTGATTACCGGTAATCAATTACAAGAAAATGTAATTGTATTACCCAGAACGTATCAGTTTCGAAAAAAAGTAATCGATTAAATTACAAAATTACAAGAAAGTGCAATTGATTACAAGTAATCGATTACTTGTAACGCGTTACGTACATCTCTGGTTCTCAGCGTGTTTCTTTGGATGCTATGCGCAGCGGCGACGTCGAACTTTTTGTCCACGTTCGGCTGCATTGACCATCGCCAGCTTTGTGGAGAACAGCAGCTTCTTGCGTTTCACGGCAATTGCGTTAACAAAAGGAGCAGAGAATCGCGAAGAAGCGAACGGCGACCTCGCAAGACGGGCCGACGGGCGCGACGACGAGGAGTAGGTAGTACGTGGTGGCAAGCGCTAGTTTCTAGTTTCTGCTCGGTCCGCGCGGCACCCGCCTAACGCCACCGCTCGCTCCTCCAGATGCGTGCGGGAAAGACCTCTTCCTCGAGAAAAAGCCAACTTCTTGGGGTGTTTTGCGCTGCTCGATGTTCGATGTATGAAGTGTTCCAAGTAATTTTTTTCGATCCGGACGTGCGTATTCCTGTGCATTGACGTTAAAGCATTGTCGTGTTCGAAAGTAGTTCGAAATAAGGAATAAATCAATCTCCCCGAGTTCGGTATAGTCGGGTTTGACGGTATATGTATATACAAAGGTCAAACAGCAAACCTACTGTAGCTAATACTCGGGCATAAATGGTGCATTTTGCCCTTACAGATATATAAGGTTGATGTATGCTTCATTCTTATTTAAACATTTTATTTTGGCGTGCCTTGGTTACGCAAAAATTCTAAAAATTAGCGCATGGATTATTTTGCAATGCGGTGCGACAATACGAACCGCATGACTGTCATTTCCTCGAGACCGTCATTTTGCAGGATGAGAAAAGTCGCCGATAGCACGTGATGCCTCCAATAGTTATGTAGGCCGTAGTCCCTTGACAAAAGAAAAATTTGATCGTCCGTTGAGCGAATGCTGAGGAGAGCAAAGACGAAAGTCTATGCCCTCACGAGACGCGCTAAATTACCACTTTTCGGAACCGTTCGTGTTCACCGCGCCGACGCCAGGCGCCGAATTTATTTACTTGTGAGCCATACAAGACCTTCGCCTTAAGTGGACACTGAAGAGTAAAACGATATCGTTGAGCGAGAAAACGCGCAAAAAGAAAATGCGGGTGGCATTGTTAGTTAATCTGTTTCGATTAGCAGTGTTTTTATTATCGATCAAACAGACGTGTGATTCCCGTAACCGAGAAGTTTCGCCCACTTTCGGTTTCTGGAACTTGTTGATAAAAAAAAGAGCGTTCCCCTCATCTACTATGCTGGATGCACGAAATTTCTTCTCCGCAAGTTAAACTGCTGGGTTTTATAAATTTGCGGTGCACTGATGAGCGCACATTGTTGCACTCACATCCAATATAGAACACACCGTCAGCGAAATCAAGCGTGGTGTGGCGTACGTACAGTGTTTTGGAAGACTGTTTTGCTCAATCCTGTATTCGCGCAGCGCGCAGGACAAAGAAGAAAAAATGACAAAAAGACTTAACAGTACGTTATGTTGGGCTAGTTGGTGCATCGTTACTTGAAATGCGTGGCGCAAGGTTGTAACTGCGAACTGTCTCTTCTTGTTTCTTCTCAGTTACAACCTTGCGCCACCTATTTCAAGCGACAAAAAGACATTGGTATTCTGCAGTTCCTAAGAGAAAAATGCGTTATCTGACGTTGTTTCAGTTGTATGAGCCTGCAACCTTTCACTGCTGTGCATCATAGTAATCACCATGGGCGGGACTTTTTTCCCGGTGGTTCATGACAGATAGGTTGTATGTCCTTCGCAAATAGAGGTGCTGCCGACAGGTATTATCGCGAGCACCCCATAGTACAGCACCAACGATGACCGTCAGCACTTCACAGACCATGAACTGGCGCCTGATGCATATTCTCGCTTCCCACTTGCTAGAGCAAATAAACTTGCAGAAATTTACGTATAAGTGCCCTAAGTTGTGACTAACTCGTTGAACTTGGATGCAACTTTCATGTTTCTTTTCTAAACTTTCTTAACGTTAACAGAAGCATCGCTTTATTATATATGCACAAAAAGTGAAACAATCAGTTAACCAGTAATCAGCCATCGGCATCTCCAAACAGTACTTTAATCTCAATTTTAAGAATATTAACTTTCTCGGAACAAATCCAACCCAGCTATCCTGATAGCATTCAAAGCCATTCTTTTCAAATAAAATAAATATTACACGTACATAGGGAATACGCTACTGCAACTGAGAACAGACGCTCACTAATGCGCGTATATAAAGACATAAGCCCCATATACTATAAATGCGGCATTTCCGAGTTCCAGCCAGCGTACAAAAACATGAGTGTTGAAATAACAAGACATGTCTACACTTTCCTCCCTGCACCGATCCTTAAGCACTATGGAGAAGTCTGTCTGCTCAGTTAACGGAAATTAAAAGATTTCATATTCCCGCGAAGTGGTAATGCGTCGGTCGGATTTGTGTCATCGGCGTTAGCTTGAGAGAATGCGCCGAACGGAAATCGCACTTAACATGCACGCGCCCCCTCTCTTGAGCTCTCCCCAACTCGAAATATATATGGCGGTCATTCACTCAAGTCGGGCTTGATGTCTCTCGCGTGAAATTTGCTTTCTCCTGCGTCATCTTAAGTGAGAAGAAACGTTGCCGAGATGCGTTTCACTCCGAAGTCTTATTTGCGCGAAATATGCAATACAGCGCGCGCCAGCCTACTTTCTTGAATAGCGAGGTTATTTCGTTAACGTAGGTTATACGCAAAGAAGTTTATGAGTACAATATAAGAACACACACATACAGAACCACGTGAAATATGGTCTGCCGCTTTGTTTTTTTTTTTTTCTTTTTCCTTCAGCGCTGAACATCATTTGCCGTGTGGAGCGGACGCTGCTCTGATATTTCGCCATCTGGGATTTTGCAGCGTCTTTTCTCGGCTTAAGCGCATTTTTCAGCACGCAAACAGAAAATATACTCCGCCAAGGACCTGCTTGCCGCCCGCATCTTTCCTCCCTTGAGTAACGAAATGGTGCCTGTGCAGATATGCGGCCATTGCTCTTCCAGTGCAGACGCACACGAAGCTTGTGGCCTACGTTTTTATTTTCTAAATTGTAACTCTATTTAGGGTCTTTCATCCCTATATATTTTTTCACCTTAAGTCAGAATGGCTTTTTTTTCCATTGTTTTTATTTTTGATGGAGACGATAAGAAAGACGTTATGGCGTGCGAACGTGGCGTCGGCTACACTCCACGTCTAGTGTTGGTGGCGGTTGACCAGTGCTGGGAAGTATCGAAGATACATGTATCTTAGATACTATCTTAGATACTCTGTGGGTATCTTGTATCTGCATCGCGATACGTCTCGAAAAACAAGTATCTGTATCTGTATTTCCGATACATTCGATAATGTATCGTGTATCTTAAGATGCAAGATACTTATATCGCAACACAACCGTGCGAAACAGTAATCGCTGGCCAAGCTCCGCTTCTCAAGCTGGTACTGGTGCCACTAAGCCATCTGAACAAGTCTAGGGGGAGTGACGTTATTTCATTTTTCCGCCAGAGTCGTCCAGTGAGGGTAGAAGATGAGGAAGACAACCACGCGTACGTCTACGCCCAGCCCACGTACCTTTTGTTTTCTTGATTTCTTTTCTGTTTAGTTGCAGCAATGCCGCGACACTTGCTCTTAGCAACTGTCCTGCACCGCGCACTCCACTGCGTGCGGCATCTATTGCGCCAATTCTGATGTTGTTACAGTGTCGTTATTGAAGATTTTCTTGCGCCTTGCTCCTTAACGAAATGTGATGCGCGCAAGAGTGGGGTTGCTTTGCGTCGCGTGGATTTTACATATCAGCGATTTGAAGGATCTCGTGGAAGTAAGTTTGACTTGCTGTGAATTAGCTTATATGCAAATAACATTCTAACAACTTTAGTACCACTGGTACTGATGCTAGATCTAATAGGGGAAGCGTTTACCTAACAGAAAATATCTTGGCGTACCGTATTTTTTACTTCCATCTACATTTATTCAAAGAATTTATGAACTCATAATTTCATTGTTAGCACAAGTGTTTTCCTAGCTGTCATTTAGCATCACATATATTACCTAGGTCTCTGCACTTTTTTTTGCGGTCTGGTCACTGCAGTATGTCTTTTGTAACGCGCTCCTAAAATAAGATTTCTGCTTTATTCTTCTGTCTGCTTTAATTCTACTGCTGTTTACACATTTGCACGTTGCCAAGGCGATTATGAAAAGAAATATATTCTTATGTTGGCGCGCCTCGAGTGTATAGTACAAAATATTCTGCTTACCGCTTAAGAAAACAACGAAACTGATTATGCGGCTACTTACGATGTAACTTTTCCAAAGCACCCTCTTCCTTAAAACTAATACTTTATAAGTCCCTCATACGCTCCAAACTTGAGTATGCATCTGCCATATGGGATCTCAGTCATGCTAACCTTATCACCTCTTGAACTAGTACAAAATAAGTCTGCTAGATTCATCCTCTCTAACTACAACCGCACTGCCAGTGTAACCTCAATGAAAAATAACTTGTGACTTATTCCATTGGCTCACCGACGCAAAGTCGCCCGTCTTTCACTATTTCATAAAATTTTTCGTAATCCAACACTTAGTAATGACCTCATACTCCGGCCTGTGTACATTTCAAACCGCGTTGATGATTGTAATAAGGTAAGAATCGCATCATGCCACACTAAGTCTTTCTTTCAGTCGTTTATTCCCCGTACATCTCAGGACTGGAACCACCTTCCCTCAAGCGTCGCAACCATCACTGACTGCAAACGCTTCCACGAAGCATTAGATAACATTGTATAACCAGGAGAATCTGTTATTTGTACTCACTGCTCCTGTTTGTTTATTTTATTTTATTATTTTTTTCTTTGAAATAACTACTATTCTTTGTATAATCTGGAGAAATGTTGTGTTACCTGAATTCACTGCACACTTTAATTCTGTATTTTTCATGTATCCACTCCCGTCTTCAATGCCATTTGGCCCGGAGGGTATTAAATATAAAAAAAATATAATCACAAAAGTCATTAGGAGCCATATTGAAGATATTAGGAAGGAGATTCGAGAAACGTTGTTATACTGAATGCTCCGTTTTACTCATGGGCGTCCCAACGAGCTGTTTCAGGCAATTTTCCATAGGCACTGAATTTTCTGTTGTCTCAACAGGCAAGCTGACGATACTTCATGCTCATAGCTATTAGGGGCGCCGTCTCTATTGCGTTTCTGTACTCATTCAATATGAATGTTTGATACACAACCGCCTCTCTATTTTACTTATTAGATGCGAAGTATCCTAAGGCGGAGCTCAATCCGGTGGTGGTGGTGGTAGTGGTGTGCGGCGTGACCACCCTTACTGCGCATGCGCATACCCTCTCCACACACCTCCTCTCCACTCACCATCTCCCCTCCCCTCTCCACTTTCCCTCTCCCCCCCCCCTTTCCACTCTTCCTCTGAAACGCGGGCTAGACATGCCGAAATTCTCTCCTGCGCAACGCCGCGATGACCTCGAGCGCATGCGCGTCCCCTCCGCTTCTCTCTCCTCTCCCACGCTGCCCCCCTCTCGCCCGCCTGTCGACCGCGTTCCCCGCTCGCCCTGTGAGAATTAACGGCCAGGCTAGATGGAAGATACGACGCGCGTAGCGTCCCTCTTCGCGTTCCACGACGCGAGGTCGGTAGTATGCCCAACGAACGCCAACGGAACGCGATCTTGCAAGTGCTCCGGCTTCGCATCGCCTCATGGTCCCCTTTAGCGGGAGATGGTGTAATTTATTTGTTTTCCTATTTTAGGCCTTCTAAAATATTTTTTGTATTACTAATCGCCATGTAATGGAGCTATCAGCGGCAATAGCGCGAATAGCGGTGGTGTCTTGCGACACTTTGTGCAACTACACAATACGTCTGAGACATTTCTGCGTTGCACGTGTTGTCTCGTTGAAGAAAAATTGCTAAAAGATTGCACGTTAGTGAGTATATCAACAAAGTATCCCTTACGCCAGTAGCTAAGTAGAACATGGAAAGTCATTGCAGTTTTACATCATCTGCGTATACACCAGGGGTCTCAAACTCAGCTTATAGCCGGCGGGCCGCGGTTCCGAAATTTAGTTCCAAGGGCCAGGACAGTGAACATGGTGGGGTGGGAGAGAGTTTGAACAAAATGACGTTGCCATTTGAAAGGAAGCCTTTCACATATCTCATATATAGGTCATTTCTGAAGGGGATTTGGAGTCAGGATTCCAGAAACATCGATACCGATGTGGACAACGAGTGAAATCTGGACGCGGATTGAAATATAGAGTTTTTGTTCCACGGTTATATTTCAGCACATAGTGACCACATGTTCCTCACGAAAGGAGTGCTTGAGACCAGCCATGTCTGTGTAGCTCACAAACATACTTATTTAGAAAATAAAAACAAATGGGGCGAAGACGGTCATGTGTGCCGGCGGGCCGTTAGCGAATGGTCTCAAACCCAGTACACACCGTAAGTCCCCCCTCCCCCCCCCCCCCCCCCCCCAAAAAAAAAATGTCGCTACCAGCGATGTTGCAGCTGTACACCTGTCAGGATATACGGTATTGTGCAAACTGTCTTTTACGGACAAGGTAAAAGTCCACACCAGCATTTGCGACGTCGTGCGAAGGTTTCTTATTGACGTTATTATGATTATATGGCAACCCGCTATAGCTGGTCGGCAAGCTGAGCAGCGACTCCCATCAATTGCAAAAATGACAAGCAAGAACCGCTGTCAGCGAAGTGTATAAAGAGTTGTCCTGTGAAGAAGGTAAAACAAACAACAATAAATTGTTTTGAAAGGAAAGTAATGTACTTTGAGCAAGAAGGGCAAGACTTTTGAGATACTAACAGACATCTCATTCAAATGAACGAACATAGGTCACAGTTCAGAAATTTTCAAGCAGATATTTTCGTGTATCGGCGTTTGCTTCTACATAATATGGATTTATAATAACAAATTTGAGAATGTATCGAAGTATCTTAAGATACAATTGCCAAGTATCGTATCGGATACAATTATTGCGGCAGTATCTTTTATCTGTATCTCGAATACTTTTTGCCTGAGTATCTTGAATCGTATCGCGATACCATTTCAAAGTATCTTTGCCCAGCCCTGCAGGTTGTGCGTCAGCGGCTGTTGGTAAGTTAGTGAGCTGATCACTGAAGCTCAATGTCTGAGCATAAAACATAAGTCGTTGCTTCGGCGCGTGCGAGCTGTAATGCGTGAAGACTTTGCAGTGAAGTCTTTGATGCAAATTCCACAGCTTGTATAGCAAAACAGCATTCTGTCCGTGATTACGCTAGGGAAGGGAGCACTGGAAGCGCGCTAATTTCAATGCTCCCCCTCCCCACCTCTATATTGAAGTTTAGCTTCAGCCTCTCAGTCTTTAGTCTTAGACGAGCGAAAATTCTGACTGCCACAAAGCCACAGCCGCCACTGAGCGCGACGTTAGGCAAAGCATTCTTGTTTATTGTTTAGACGAATGTGTCACCCAGACCGAGTTCATTTTTGGAGCTAAGGAGTGATCCCAGTTGTAACATATGCGAGGTTTTTTTATCGATGACTGCCAAAAATTTTTGACTATATAGTTTCCAAGGGGAAAACATTTGCAGTGGCTTAGCTCGGCTATGCCAGGATATACGTAGCGTTAGCAAAATTTCAGCTGATTATTCTTAGCTTTCCAGATTGTCTAGGATTATTAGCCTTCTTCTGTTCATTCTTCGTACGCTGAACCACTAATTGCCAGGCAACTACTTCGGGATCCGATGAGATAAGCTTCTCGGCTCTTCTGCGCCGTTGAGCAGCATTTGCGCTCTCCTTCTCCATGGCGTTACCCACCTGCAAACGCTAGTCAGAGGCGCTATCAAGCGGCTCCAATGCAGTGTCAGACGGCGACTGCACAGCGAAGGCGAATAACTGCGTGCGCACCGGCGCCAGTGTGTCTGCCATGGTTACGACGTCACTCCTCTCGAATTCGCAGACCAGCAGCGGCGAGTCGCGTGCGGTGGTGGCGGAGAGCGCGTGAGATACCGGCTCCGGTGAGCCAGCTGTGTGACATCACTGATCCTCGCGCATGCGCAGCACGGCTCATGAGGATGCACGCGAAATCGGCTCCGGCTAGGCAAGTGTAGCTAACGCTACAAAAGATAATCCTAAGTAATATGTCAGGTGCGCCGTACGTGAAAAATAGTCAGTGTGAAGCTAATTGTCATTCTTTGTTTCAGATTCACCTTTTAGTTAATTATTATAACCGTGTAGGTAATTATTATACGGCCCATATTGCAGGTGACGAACTGTAGCCGGGGAGCTTGCAATGCATATTTTCCAATATGCGCGCCATCAAACAAACCTACGGTAAAAATGCACTGCTAATTTGTTCTCTTTACTTGTGTGACGACACGTTGTTTTGTGCATTCTAGTGCAAATGTATAACTAGAAATCCCATATATCCCGTAGCCCACTTTGGGAAAGAATACATCGAAATTGATGTCCCCCTAAAAATTCGGAAAATAGATAACATAACGTTTATTATTGATACATAATCAGTGCCAAAGGAAGAGAAGCGCAGGGGAGGCGGCCAGTGGATTGAATTATATAATGAAACTAACAAATTATCAGGCATAAGACTGGGCCAGCTATCCCAAGGCAGTACTCGTTGGAGATCGCTGGCCTTCTACCTGTAATGAATATGGGTGTCGAATCGAAAAAAAGTATGGGTTCAGGTTCAACGGGCACCATTTCGCACCGGTTCAGCTCGGCTTCGGGAAAAAAAATGTATAATGGTTTGCGAACCTGTTCGGAACACTGAGCCGGTTAGGCGCACTAACCTTTATCTTCGACACCTTGCATAAGGGTATTAAATTAAACTTGGTAATCCGAAACACTCCATAGAGCACTGCTCAAGTGACTGCACTTTCAAGTTCACTAGGGCTTGTATTTTGTCATTTTTCATATATTTTTCTTTTAGTTTCCTTTGATGTGAAGTGCTGAGCTTGTGGCACACACGCAAGTTTCGCCAGAAAGAAATCGGCCTGTTGGAAAATGGGAAACAGAGATCGGTGTTTTTACCCATAAATATCAGTGGATCAGTGGAATTTAGTGAAAATGGCTACCGCGGACATACCCATAAACGCGACCATCCTATAAGCACTGCGTTGCGTGCTTATACGACGGTCATCACTGAGCGCTCTCTTTCCCGTGTTTCTTTCTATTCATAATTATAGTGAGAACCAGTGTTGCGGAATGGGCGCATCCATTCCATTCCAATTCCATTCCGGGGAATTACAACTTGCCGCAATTCCATTCCTTTTAATTCCTCGGAATGAAAAAACCTATCCCATTCCCACTCCGGGAATGGCCGGGCAGTTCAGTTCCATTCCTGTAATTCCTCAGCGCAGGAAAGGCATCTTGATAGTTTTATCGAGTTCAGAATGAACGCCCATAAAGCTGATGTCATCAAATGCATTAAGAACTGCAAAAGTACGCAAAACACGCTACCAAGGTCGAGGAATAGTAGCTTAGTGACATATCCCGTGCAGTACAACCACCCTACCAGTGCTGGGCAGTATTGAAGATACATGTATCTTAGATACTATCTTAGATACTCTTTGCATATCTTGTATCTGTATCGCGATACGTCTCGCAAAACGTGTATCTCTATTTGTATTTCCGATACATTCAATAATGTATCGTGTATCTTAAGATAAAAGATACTGCTATCGCAACACCACCGTGCGAAACAATTATCGCTGGCTGAACTCCGATTCTGAAGCTGGTACTGGCGCCACTAAGCCATCTGAATAAAACTAAGGGCAGCGACATACATTTATCTTTCTCCCAGCTCCTCTAGTGAGGGCAGGTGATGAGATCTGCGCGTCCCTATTGGTGGAACAGAGTCAAGTAGCAGCGCTCGCGCAGTCTCGACACAAACACGCACGCGAACGTCTACACCCAGCCCACGTAGTTCTTGTTTTCTCGAATTTTTTTTTTTCGTTTTATTATTTGCGTCGGTTCCATGACACTTTCTCTTAGCCACGGTCCTGCGCCGCGCATTCTAATGAGCGCAGCGTCTGTCACGGAAATTCTTATGCCGCTTTCGTGTCGTTATTGATTCTCTTGCGTGGTGCTTCGTTACGAAATCTGAAGAATTCAAGAACGGAGTTGCTTCGCGTCTCATGGCTTTCACACAATAGCGACTTGAAGGACTTCTTGGATGTAAGTTTGCCTTACATGCGATGACATTGGCTCATATGCAGATAATGTTCTAAGATCTATTGCTCCACCGATACCGATGCTCGATCTATTACAACAAGCCTTTACCTAGCAAAAGATGTCTCGGTGTACCGTATCTTTTTGTTCCTGTTATCTTTTTTCAAAGAGCTTTTGAAATCATAATTTCATTGTTAGCACAAACGCTTTCTTATCTGCGCTTCTTTTGGATATGATACCTAGGTCGCTGTTTTTTCCGCTGTTATCGCTGCAATATATCTTTTGTAAATGGCTGCCAAAAGAAGCTCTCTGCTTTGTTGCTACTTTTAAATGTCTGCGTTATATTTGCTACTGTTTACACATTTATACTTCACTTGAATTTACCCTTCTGCCAAGGAGATTTCGAAAACAAATATATAGTTTTGTGGGCGTGCCTTGAGTATACAGTAATAATAATATTTGGGGTTTAACGTCCCCAAATCAGGTTATGATTATGAGAGACGCCGTAGTGGAGGGCGTCGAAAATTTCGACCACCTGGGGTTTTTAAACGTGCACCTAAACCCAAATACACTGGCCTCAGGGATCTTTGCCTCCATCGAAAATTCGTCCGCCGCAGCCAGAATTCGTTCCTGTGACCTTTGGTTCAGTAGTCGAGCACCATAACCATTAGGCCACCGCGGCGGGCTTTGAGTATACAGTACAAACCATTCTACTTTACCGCTTAATAAAATAGTGAAATTGAGTTTTCATTATAATAATGGAAATTATCAGGGGCTGTCTTATAGATGTCAGATGGGGGATTCGAGAAACATTTATACCAAATGCACCGTCTTTCTCATGAGCGTCCTAACTAGTATATTCAGGCAATTTTGCGTAGGCAATTAATTTTCTATTGTCTTACCTTAACAGGTAATCTGGCGATACTTCATCCTTAATTGGCATAGCTAATAGTGGTCCCGCCTGCATCGGGTTTCTATACTTATTCACTGTGAATGCTTGATACAGAACCCCCTTTCTATTTTACTTATAATTTCTTTTTTCCCCCTTTTTTAGGCCTTCGTGATTTTTTTACTATTACTAGTCGCCAGATCATCGGAGCTGCAAGTGGCCATAGCGCGAATAGCGGCGGTGTCCTGCGACGCTTTGTGCAACTATACTGCCATGCGCTCTTATTTATTTATTTATTTATTTATTTATTTATTTATTTATTTATTTATTTATTTATTTATTTATTTATTTTGGTGTGATTGGGCTTAAACCGCAAAATAACTGTTAGCACCACTCAGCGCAAGCCGCGCCGCAATGTTTCGGAAGCTTCGCAATTTTTTCCAATTGTTTTGTTAAAATTACGCGCAGGACGCTAGCAGTCTAGTTTAATCGGGAGCTTGCACGAGCTCCAGAGATAACGCTGGAAGCTTTGATTCCTGATGTATGAAAGACGACGCGTTCGGCCGGTGATCAGATTACCGATAACCGACGAATGTGATCGCCGCTATCACCGCGCAGCGTGCTTTGCTTGTGCTTTCAGTAACTTAGTTTTTCTTGGCGCAAGTTAGCTCAGTAAAGAGTTTCGTTTCTACAGTTTGACTGCCGCCTTCATGTTCGACACTATACCACGTGACAATACAATTCGTGTGAGACGTTTCCTGGTTGCACATGTTCTTTCGTTGAAGATAAAATGTTCAAAATTGCACGTTAATGAGTATATTGATAACGAACGCTTTACACTAGAAGATACGTAGAATATGAACAGCCATTTCTGTTTTATATCCTCTACGTATACACTATGCGTCATAAAAAATGTCGCTGCCAGCTTTGTTGCAGCAGTACACCTATCCGGAGATCCAGTATTGCGTAGCGGTGGCTTATACGGACAAGGTCAATGTCCACGCCGGTATTTGCACCATCGTGACAAGGCTTCTTATTGAAGTTCTTGTGAATAGATGGCAACCCGCTAGCTGGTCGGCAAGCAGAGCAGCGACTCCCATCAACTGCAAAAAAACAAGCAAGAGCCGCTATCAGCGAAGTTTATAAAGAGCTGTCCTGTTAAGCAGGCAGCTTAAACAAACCCCAGAAAGTTATTTCGGAATTGAGCTAATGTACTTTGAGCAAGAAGGACAAAACTTTTAAGATATTAACATACATTTTATTCAAATGAAACAAGGTTGGTCACAGTCAATATATTTCAAGCGCACATTTTTGTTCATTGGCGTTTGCTGCTGCATTATATGGGTCTATAATAACAAATTTGCGAATGCATCGAAGTATCTTAAGATACAATTGGCAGGTATCGTATCGGATACAATTATTGCGGTAGTATCTTGTATCTGTATCTCAAATACTTTTTGCCTGAGTATCTTGTATCGTATCGCGATACAATTTCAAAGTATCTTTGCCCAGCCCTGCACCCTACTAATTCCAATAGTGCCAGTTCTCCCGCTACCTCTAGTATTTGCATGGTCAGCATGTTTGAACGAATGGTGATGTTTTAATAGTGTTTACGCTCACAAAAATCCCAAGGCGTAAGAGGCGTGTGCCGCCGCCGTAGTTCCGCACGACGGATACCAACGGCATAGATCCGTGGTCACGCGAAGAAAAGAGACAAACTTTGGAGCAACACAGCCTATATAAGGACAGAAATGTAGTAAGCGCGTTGCTTATAAATGTACCGTGCGTTAATCAGCCAAGCCATTTTAAAAATACTGCTTTATTGTTAAATTCGAGGCTTTGACTTACTAATGCTTGAAGTTTGAAAAAAAAACGCGTAGATGAAAACGTGCTCTATTTTCGGAAAAAGACCTAATTCCATTCCCATTCCATTCCGTGCGAAAGGCGCTTAATTCCATTCCCATTCTATTCCTCCGAGCGTTGTCCCTATTCCATTCTCATTCCACTCCGGGGTAGCGAAAATGTGGAATGATTCCAGAATCATTCCAATTCCGGAGTGGCAACTCCGCAACACTGGTGAGAACGCGTTAAAAGAGTAGGAACCTCTACGGATATTCAAAGAGCAAAGTTATCATGTGTGTGTGGGGGGGGGGGGGGGGGAAGGAAGGAAGGAAGGAATGCAAAAGGAAGAAGGCAGGGAGGTTAACCAGACAGCAGTCCGGTTGGCTACCCTACGCCGGGGGAAAGGAAAGGGGAGTGGAAAGATTGGAGAGACAGAGTGTGTCAGGAAATGAGTCCGAAGATCCTCAAAAATAACGAAAATCTTATGTCTGCCTTCACAATTACTTTTGCTGTGGCGTCAGACATATTAATTAAGATTACTTGAGACAATAATTATATGAATTATTACATTAAAAAAATCACAGTTTTTCCGTAAGCTCGACGCACTGAATGCGATAGCAACAAATAGTAATGCCACACGAAATACCTGTTTTCGATCAGATCTCGCGTAACTCTACAATTTATGCGTGGCTTTAACTGACCTAACGTCGTAAAGGGCAATGTACAGCGGAGCTGAGGTGAAGCCTCAGAGAGGACATGCAATGATGCAAAGCTAGGCGAACATGGCCATGGTTTAGCACTGAAGGAACCTCCTTTCCGCTTGACCACCTTAATATCTCCAACCTCCAACTCGCCTCCGCCATACACCAATTTCACAAGGAGGCTGCCATTTTTAAAGCACTCCACCGCCGCAGCGCCGTCTATCGTCTGCGACGTTTCGCCGCCCTTCCGGTGTGTGGGGTTCCGCGGCGGTGTATGCAGCGTATGCGCTCGGTTCACAAGGTATTGCTGTTCTTCGCGGTACACGGGCAAAACAGGCCAATGCTTTTCGAGTGTAAAGACGCTGATAAATAATCGCTAAGCTTTCAGCTTCAAAATGGCTGAAACAGCAAGCATCGGTGGCCCATGAGACGTTCCCGCAGCAGCGCCGACGATGAGAATAATGCCAATGCAGTTCTTAAGCAGCATGTATAAATTGGTAATTGCTTTGTATGTTTTGTTATAGCTGGCCGGGTGAGGTTCTTGGAATAATCACTATAAACGAGCGTTAACATTTAGGACAACTGTCGAAGTATAATCGGAGAAACGTAAATGGAGACGAGCGAACACGTTGGCCATTGTCCGGCTGCGCGCTAGGTGCGCGCATTAGTGTTTAAGATGGCTCCCGGGTTTCCGTGCCGTGATTATTCAAGTTCAACGTAACTCTAATCCCTAACAGACCATTTTGGTTCCGCTTGGCACGTTGCAATACAATGTTCACGGAACGACAGGAGCACAAGCACCGATGTCTGTGTTTATTCGTGTCGCCGTCGTAGCTTGTGGCCTCTGATCCTTGCACAGGATAAGGAACAGAAGTACGACGTGTGAGCTCAAAATTCGGCGTAGAAACAACGCCGATGATAAAATAAAAATAAGCCTGTTGCACATCTGGAAGCGTGGCATGGCGTAAGTTCGCTTCGGCGCGAGCCGCCGCCACTAGCGATACGCCGAAAGGGCGCTCGTTTTTGGTAACATTATTGTCAATTTGTTTTCTGGCGAGTATTTCAGAAGCATTACGACGAGCGCACGTGTCCAGGTAACGACCTGGCTTTAACGAACGTGAGCCGATTATTCACGACGCCCAGGCTGCCGCGCGAAAAAAAAAAGTGCGGTTGTCATAACGCTACCCCAGTTATCGTCACAAAGTTGACAAGCCTAGAAAGAACGTGCTCTCGACGAAACGTTAGAAACGCGTACCTACGCCAAAGAACACATGTCGTGCGGGCCTTTCTGTCATGTAGATTGAAAAGTGTTCATTCAATAATCTCGAAATTGCACGCACTAAGATGGAACATTTTCTAGCCGCAGGCATTGTAAATCATGTGCTGTAGCATAGAAATCAGAGAGGTTCATTAGAACTACTCTTGGCCAAACATTTTGTGTATTAATCGTCAGCCTTGACATTGGTTCTCTTTGGTGCAGATGATAAAGTGTACCAGCAACCAAGCACAATCACAAGCTGGTGTGGTGACTTGGAGAAATGGTCATAAGTGCAGACACCACATTTAATAATATACTATTTGTGGGAGAAGAAGGCGTGCGACCTGAGAGAAGCGAAGTCATTTAAAATCATTGTGCACTTCGCATGCCTTGGCTGCCAGTATTTCAGGCTTCCGTAGCTGTTGCCGCAGCCAAACACAGCGCAGTGGTAGCTTGTCGACCTGTCCTCGTCCGACATTTCGATTTGCGGCAGCACACTTGTTTCAGCGCGTCGAAAAATGGAAACACGCTGACCTCTCACGCACCACGCAGTGCAAAACTCGGGAATCCGCACACACCAGCGGCAGCGGTCGGCCGAGGTGGAGAGAGAGAGAGCGGTGAAAATACACCTGTTCGAGGCTACGCTCCTCCTCTCCGTGAAAACGGTCTATACTATGCTATACGCTCCCTCCTCCTCACCATCACTTTCCTTTCCCACGCCTTGCTATACTATTTCATACAAGGCTGTGCAATACTTCGCTCTCTTCCCTCCTCCTCCCCCTCCTTCGCTGAGCTGCGGACGATACTTCTCCCGTTTGAGCTCTGCATTAACAGTTCCGCTTTAATACGCTGGGTAAGAGAACACGGCCGATCCAGGGAGAGAAGCGGTTTTCGTGCTGTCAGTAAGCGTTGAGAGCACAGCAAGCTTAGGAGCCGAATCCTGACGTCTGTCGAGCTAGCGCGTACGCCAGCGCTCGCGACCACGCCCTAATTTATTTTACTTCATTTATTTTCAAACACTGTCAATCCCTCAGAGGGTTCATTACAGGGGTCGGAGAATATTTACACATGAAAAACATATAAGAAGTAATGCGAACAACAGAATGCACGCTCAATATGAAAGGACAAAAATTTACATATCTAGGCAAAATTTACAAAATTTACATTTTCTCACCTGCATGAAAAATAGTAGCGGGTTTGAGTACTGCATCTTGGGGTTGCCGCCGTGCCCACTCAAAGCAAAGTTTGCAGCTACTGCTCGAGAGACGCAGCTCCGTCTCCGTCTCCCCTCCCCACCGGCGCCCCTTCATGCTGCTTCATGCTTCAAGCTACGAAGGATGCGCAGGTCGTTTCCTCTCTGCTTGAGGAGGAATCGACAGTAGACCTCGAGCGCGGAGTGATGTCATTGCATGCGCCCTCCGTGCGACGGTGATGACTGGATCGTTTCATATCTGCTTCAGCGGCGCTCGTTGCCGACGCTCGCGCACTTCTCGCGGGTAGAACATACGATGCGCGGGGCGATGTTATCGATTTGGTCTTTATACGGAACATGACGGCAACGGCGACGGCAAAAACCCGTTGACAGTGTCCAAATAATCGCTATCGCAATAATAATTATCAACTTAATTAGAGATGACAGGCGGTTGGGTTGAAAGGGAGAATTGAAGTCCTTCCTGCGAAAAAACTAGTGACGTTTCGAGAATTCCAAACAAGCGGCCGCTGGTAATTTTTGCGAAGTTATGAAATTGGACAAAGTTCACGAACTCTGCACTTCTTTTTACTAACGTGTGGCCACCGCGCTTCTGCTATCTATCTATCTATCTATCTATCTATCTATCTATCTATCTATCTATCTATCTATCTATCTATCTATCTATCTATCTATCTATCTATCTATCTATCTATCTATCTATCTATCTATCTGCAGTACAATTTAGTGTGTGTATGCATTGATTGCCTGGAAAAGCGAAAATATATGACAAATCCCCTGTCAGAGGTACTCTCGCTCTTCGCGTAAAATTTCCTCTCAAACGAATCAATACAGTACTCCCCTCCCCCAATTACAATAGCTCAATTTTTGTCGTAGCTCAAGCAAAAAAGAAGAAGAAGAAATAATAATAACAATAAAGGCTCCGTTATACCTCACCTATGATAATATGCTCTACAATAAATACCTTGAAATCTTCCGGTATTGCTCTCTCTTCGATTAGGCGTTGTCTTAAAACTAGGAATTTCAGCTTTCGGCAGATGCCATCGTTTGAGAAGAGAAGAAGAGAAAGAGCAGAGGAAGGCAGGGAGGTTAACCAGAAGTTTGCATCCGGTATGCTACCCTGCACTGGGGTTGGGGAATAGGGGGTTGAAAGCGAGAGAGAGAAAATAAATAATAAGAAAAAACAAAACAACAAAAAAAAAAAAAAAAACAATCACAACCACACACACACAAGAGCGTTCCGCTCAGAGGCGCTCTGACAGGCCAGTGGATCGCAGGAAGGCGAGTAGTGCTTGTAAAGCCTTCTTCTGCGACGTTATGTCCGGACGATGGCGTAAAAGCCTTTCTTCTGATAGAGGCTGGTCGTCTATCTTGTTGAGAGCATGGCAAAGAGATTGTCTCTGTGTTCTATACTTCGGACAGTCACACAGAACATGCCGAATCGTTTCTTCGTCGCCGCAGTGTTCACAGGCGGTGGAGTCGGCCATCCCTATGCGAAATGCATACGCATGGGTAAACGCGACGCCCAGCCATAATCTACATCGTTTGAGAAAACTTTTAAAAGCCTTATAACCTGCTCGACTTTCTGCTTCCGTCCTCCTTTAAAGGCCTGATGAGCCCACTTACAACCAAACCACTATTGAGGGCGAATCTCGCACCATGACAAAGTGCGCAGCCACGTGGACTCAGCGTTAAGTGCACTCAACCAAGGCGTCCTCATCAAGAAAGCCCTCATAAGGCCTTCTTGCAGGCCGGGGCTATGAAAAGCGGGGTCGACGCACGAGGCTTCCGAGACATTTAATTTGCCTCCGGGAGCTACACGTCGCTGTATACATTTACGAAGACTGAGCCAAGGGTGAAGCTGTTGTGTAAGGTAATGCGGCGCCTGTAGGTGATGGCTCTGCTCTTGTTGCGACACTGTACTTTACCTTCGCGTGGTGGGGCCGCACACAATAAACCCCTTATTGAGGAGAGTGCAGCGCGCATTTTAGGCTGACGCAGAGGGTTGCACAAGTTGCGAATTCAATTCCCTGACTATTGGGATAACAGTGTGCAAGGCAACGGAACGCGGTTATTTTTTCTTAAAAAACCCATATATAACGTGTGGAGCAGATAGATAGATAGATAGATAGATAGATAGATAGATAGATAGATAGATAGATAGATAGATAGATAGATAGATAGATAGATAGATAGATAGATAGATAGATAGATAGATAGATAGATAGATAGATAACCTGCTCTCAACCAAATAACTACAATATGGAATTACAATATGAAAGCAAGGCAAGTTAGGGGCTATCATCTAAATAAGCGTTGAAAAAACAAGCTGATATGGTATAGAGGGAACGAGGAATATAATAATATTATGTATGTCATACCAGGCACGTAGCCAGGATTTCTTTCTTGGGGGGGGGGGGGGGGGGGGGCGGGGGGCAAGGCTTTTCATGGCAAAAATAAATAAAGTTGCCCAGGAATATGGAAGGCTGGATGAATTTCGCCCCTCCCCCCCCCTTGCCTACGTGCCTGTGCTATATATAGGACTGAGGAACATCACAAGAAAAATTCCGCAGATTCCTTGCCTAGTGGGAATCGGTTTCATGCGTAACAGACAGCGAGTAGTTCTATGCTGCATTTTTTTTTTTTGCTTTGAGCCAATCGTTACGAGGTGGACCGACGCGTTTTTGCAAGTGTAGTAGATGTGTGCACATTGTGGGCTTACCGGGCACGTCGACAACACTGGCGTTTAAAGAGTAACTTATGGTCTGACGTAACGCCAGCACTCAGGTTAGAGCACATACGTCAGTACTATTGAAACAAAGTGCTATTTACGGCGCGATGATGGGAATATCATATGTAACTTTCGTTAGCGTATTCTTCCGGGGTCGAGCAACGCTTGAATATAGCTTGCTGAATCATAGAGGAGTACAAATATAATGTTCATTAGGCTGCTATAAAAGCCGAGCCAGTACTGGAACCGTAGACCTTAACCTGACATGACGTCTGTATCTAGGAGTACATATGTAGTGTTTATTGCTTTGTTACAAAATTAGATGGCCAGCACCACAACCGCAATCGACGTTGCACCGACATTACGCTGCAATAGGCATGGCGTGGCTCTGTGGTATATAATACCTGACTGCCACACAGAATGCTTGGGTTCGATTCCTACTGGGATATCATAATTTTTATTATTTGCATTCGTCGGGTCAACGCTGCCCATGTATGTTTTTCTTAGCGCTCTCGCATTTAAATGACCAATGTCTGTTCTCGTCGTTCCTGCGTAGATATAAACTGTCAATCACCTGTGGCGCATACCCATACACCGCGGGCCGTGGTGAACGGGTATTTGCCACAGTGTCTGGAGGAAAGAGTTTGACGACGTACACGACAGGATTTTCACGTTATTCATGTCATGACTAGACAGCCTCCCTCCTTACCAGTTTTGGTCTACACGAAGTTAGGGAGGCAATCACGAGAGCACCCAAACGTAGGTGGCTATAGATAGATAGATAGATAGATAGATAGATAGATAGATAGATAGATAGATAGATAGATAGATAGATAGATAGATAGATAGATAGATAGATAGATAGATAGATAGATAGATAGATAGATAGATAGATAGATAGATAGATAGATAGATAGATAGATAGATAGATAGATAGATAGATAGATAGAAACGCTCAAAGTGCGTTGGCCGGGTTCTCTAAGAAATGCTTCGCATTTAAAACTGTGCTGGCAGAGTTAAACGTGGAATAATCTTTAATAGCGAAGCTGTTGTAGCTCGCCGTAATTTGTGAGGTGTCACCACAAGAACACCATCACTGAACCGGCTCGCGCTCTGTTCGTCCTCTTCTTGATTGTCGTCTGCTTGGCCCTCCACACACAAGCGCCGATTTTTCCGGCGCGGGATGCATTAACTCTGATGGGCGAGACGACAAGCACAGAGAGAGAGAGAAAGAAAGAAAGAGAAACAAAGATGGCGAAAGAGATAAATTCTAGGAGAGAAAATTTCTTCGCGAGGCGAGATTCGAACCCGAGTACACACCATCCGAATGCGAGCAGCTATAGCATAGCACTGCATAGCCTCGTAAAGGGAGTATAGCAATGGCATGTGAAAGGAAAGTGTGGGAGAGGAGGACAGATGTGAGGATGAGGAGGTGGGAAAGGAGGAGAGGAGAGAGGAAAACATACAACAGAAAGAGAAGAGAAGAGAGAAACAGAGAAAACGAAAGGCAGAAAAAAAAGATGGCAAGAAAGAGAGAATCAAAGAGAGAGAAAGATAGAGAGCGAGAGAAAGAGATAGAAAGCAGAAGCTGGGAATACAGAGATAGAGAGAAAGAAATACAATGATAGAGATAAACACAGGTTTCTCGTACTAGCAGCCCTCACCACAAAGGGTGATACCGGGCATAGCTCGAGACACTTTTCGACTTAATAAACGTCCATTTGTCTCTCTCTCTCTCCCAAACAGAGTAAGTTGATTTCCTCTCTTTCTGAGTATACGTGTGCTATTGAGCGCATTCCGTTCAGTAGTTCTACATGGTTACATGGTTACTTCAAGAGTAAGTAAATGCAAACCCCCGCACATGCACAACCACGCACACACGCATGAGCACACAAACATGCGCGTGCGAACTGTAAGTGAGCAGTGCCGCTGAGCACGCTAAATAAACGTGGTGGCCAGATATCGCGAGGTTTGAGGTGGACTTGAATTGCAGTCAGTGTTGTGTGTAAGCGTGTTTGTATGCACGTGCGCACGCACGCACAAAATTTAAATAAAGTGCTTCCGCAATATTTCAAAACTTGACCACGCGGGTGTTTAGACTGCTCAGCGACACTGTTGATCCAACAGAAGCTTGACTGTATTAAGGCAGTCTTTTATCTGCAATCGATAGGGCTCCAATTTATTCGTCCTTGGTGGATGCCGCGTTTGTTTGTGCCATCGATTATTCTGCGGGGCAAATATGCACATTTCACTCACTCATACAAGATGTGCTGTTCACGACACATGCGAACTATATCGACAGTCAATTCTTTTTTTTTTTTTGCGCATACTGCAACCCCTTTGGGTTACGTCACGAATGGGTGTAAGAAATGACGGCGGTGTGCACAGAAAAGAAAATCAAGTGCAAGAAAATGTAATATCTACGCATCAGCTACGACAAGCCTTCTTTTAAATTCTGAACTGAACATAAAAAAGGGGCTCCACGCAGGCTTTTGAGCAACGAACGACAAGCTAACAAGACTGCTGTGCGAACTGCGTGCAATCTGCTCACGTCACAAGCTTGTGCTTGCCCGTTTTCTGTTCCATATATGATAGAATGGTGCTAAGTTGAGTTCGTTTACAGTGAGTTTTCGAATATTCCTGCTATGCTTTATTACTTTTAATCATCCGACTTTCTCTCAGTTATGTAGCCGTCAAATAAAATAAAAACTGATGTAAATATCTTGAAATGATTTTTTTTTCGATCACAGTTAATTATCTAAATAAATGCCGCAAACAGCCTTCTACGTCCGCCCTTTCTTTTCGACCATAAAAAAATCACGGCTTCTGATTAAGTCTTGCGAAATACTACGGAAGCAATGCAGCTTTTTTTTCTGCACACCATTGAGTCTAAATAGTTACCAGCTTGCTTTCCCTGTTTTCTGGCATTCTTCTTTTGATGATGATGATGATGATGAAAATTATCCTTTTTTAATGCCATGAACATACCACGAGGAATAGGCCACAAGTGGACATAATGAAAAAATAATGACAATATAGAACGAAAGCACAAAAGGATATGTAAACAAAGATCTGAAAGTTCGCACTAAATAAATACCAAAGTGTGTAATAGTAATTAGTCTGCCTAACAAAAACATGAAAACAATATAGATAAATAAAATGAACACTAATACTTCCCTTGAGGATTTAAAGCTAATGGCAACGTAAAAAACGTCTGTCCTGCGCGGAAAGCGCAGCACAATTATAGCGAAAGCTGGAAGAGCGACATCTCTAGATCCGTTATAAACTCTCTTGGGACAAGTACATTAGCAACGTACCCACTACGCCACAAATCATAATTTTTGTGAAGTTGGCAAGCAGCCACTACGCCATTATTCGTCATTCTGTGGAGAAGCGAGGTACCATCTGTGAGGCATTATGTGCACTTTGTTGATGTGGCTGATGACGATGAAGAATTATGCCAGAGCCCTTTGTAATGGGTTGGAAGCAGTAAACAACCCACTCGTTGTGCAAGACACCTTGTGTGAGGCCTGGTTACAGAATTATCGTTGTGTGACGCCTGGTTGTCATTTTAACGCGATAGCGTTAAAGAGCTCGTATCGCAGAAATTGCGCTGTCGGCGTCGGGGCCGTTGGTTGTGAGCGAAAAATCATCATCATGTCCGTGACCGAAAAATCGAAAAAGCTGCAAATAAAATAAATAATAAAAATGTTGGGTCCGAATGAGAATCGAACCCAGGCCGTCTGCGTGGCAAGCAGGTGTTCTACCACACAGCCACGCCTCTGCTTGGAGCTGCACTGAAAGTAACTTTCATGCTTCCCAAAAATACGCGTCCTGTATACAGGTGTCACAGTACGATATGTAATATCGCAGTAATATTGCGTGGTACAAGTGTACATTGCCATAGGGCGTCACACCATGCCACTATCATAACGACTTCGTGGTTTAAAGACAGCCACCCATTACAAAAGGCGCACACATTAGTGCGCGTATTCCCTTAAGACCACGTAGTGGGTGCATCGCAACTTCGAAGAAGTTTCTCGCGCATAATTGCTCCTGGTTTAAAGCATGCTACCCATTACACAAGGCACACGCCTTAGTGGGCGCATTCTGTTAAACCCTCGTAGTGTTCGAACTGCGCAGTAGGAACAGAATATCGCTATCGCGTTCAGCTCTTAAAGGCGAAGCTTAAGCGTCCCCCAATTTTTACTCTTCTACCACGCTACATTACATATGTTAATGTGGTTCCTTCCCAGCATGAAGCCTATATAGGGTCTTTTTGCAAAGCAGTTTCATGCACCGGCATGGCTCTAATCTAAGCTGTAAAAGAGCCATGACCGTTCTACAAAGGGCTTTTAAATAACAACTCGATTTAAATTCTTATAGCATACGTTATCTCGCGCCACCCAAAAGTCATTCTATGCCTGTTGACATACTCTTACTAATGGGTATGCACAGTTTATGGAAAACTCGCGGTCTTAGACAGGCGTGCGGAACCCATGGTATCATCGCGGTGTCATTTCATTCAAATGGCTCATCAGTTAAAAGACTCTTATCAACAATTAGAGTTTCAATCGGACTGGTATCCACTCTTCATGAAATGTACTGCTTTAATACCCTTTTAGGACACAGAATTATTTTATACTTCTTTCTGTGTAACGCTTGTCGTACGCTTGTAGAGGCCGCCTTGAGTATCTTGTTCGCTATGTATGCTATAATTACGCGCATTTGTAACAAATACCGGTAATAAACCGGTAATAAAGAGAAAAAAACTGGCATGGTTCTGAGGTAGAATACTGGGCTCCAACGCTGAGGGCCCAGGTTCGAACCCCGTTCCATCCTGGAATTTTTTCTTTATTCGTTTTTTTTTTTTTCGTATTGCGTGCGATAGCGGTTACGGACACCGGCTGCGGCGGCGGCGGACAACTACGGCGTCAAAAACGGCCCATGTTGTGATCTCATAACAGCTTTCACTGTAAAATTTAAATGTTATTAATACATTAAATATTGTTGTGAAGGTTATTTTCAAAGGAACTCAATTTTATATGAGAGAAATGGGACAATCATTTTTAAATAGCTAAATAGAAAGCTCAGCAGAAACTTCCCACTGGGAAACTGTCATATATAGTGTGTAAGCCTTGTTCGATTATACGTGACCTGCAAAATTGTAGCGCCTAGTTTCATCGTGCGCCTACTGCACGTCATGGTTATTTGCTGTGGCAACTATAGATCACGCCGCTTTCTCGCATCCTGTTTTTTTTTTTTCATCAAATGTACGCCCCAACTTTATGATTTAATTACTTGATGCGGCAAAACTGTAGTGACCTGCTCTTTTTCTGCGTGACATAGTTAATTTTTGTGGCAGATGCACCGTCCTGCCTTCTTTTTGCGCCAACTGTCGCTGCTAACTCTTGGGTTTAAATTAGTTAGGTGCATGCCTTGTGAACCTAGCAGGCGCCATGAAAGCTGACGCGGGAAATATCGATCGAGGAAGCGGGGCTAATAAAAGCCTGTCTAGCCTAGCTATCTGCAATTTTATTCATAAATATAGTCCTGCGTGACCCGGTAATCAGACCATTGTCTGGTTGCCTGCCGACAACACTGAGCTTGCGAAATTAGGCGAAAAAGAGCACCGGAGAATGTATACGAATTGTGTGAACGAGTTCGCTACTATGCCAAGGCCAAAATATTTACCAGAAACATCGGCAAACGGTATACAGGTACGAAGTCTCAGCAAAAACGACCGCTCGAAAGTGGCAGAAAAAATACCATTGCAACATTTTTATTTTATTGAAGAGACACATCACGAACGATGTGCACATTTTTATCTTTTTTAAGCAATTTTCTAATACACCGTTTAACATATACGGTTGCGCAAACTAAATTGGCATGAACAGGTCCACATTGAACAAAAATTTTCATCATGAAAGCAGATTGTTTTGCACACGTCAGCGGCTGATTACTCCGCCAACGAATAGTCAGAGACGCGTCTGCTTCACATCGTGGAAGGAAGTGGGAACTTTTTTTGCTTTATTTGCTTGCCTTTGTATCTTTAAACGCTCTATCCACCAGTAAAAAAAAAAAAGAACGTGTTCTGTGCAGGCTTTTTGGACAGTTGATGGCGTTTTATGCTGAAGTGTCTGGAAGCGAGGTGGCATGACAGGTGTTTCCATGCTGCAGCGTGGCATGGCTCGCAGGAATTGACAATGGCAAAGGACAGCTTTCATTTCCTGTAGGCGTGCTTTTTGGTCCACTCGCGCGCCGTGTTGTTGTAGAGGCCCCGGTTGTTTCGGTATATGGTGGCCACATTGTTCACGAGGGGGTCGCTGGCGTTCGGGTTGCTCATCAACCAGCAAATGGAGATGAGAAGCTTGGAGATGGACAGAGCGGGCGTCCAATGCGACGCGAGCACATTGAGGCAAATGTTGCCGTTCCAGCCGATGTTGGGGTGATAAATCTTGGTCAGGAATTTCACCTACAAAGCAGAACATGCGAAAGACGAAAGGTCACGCGATTGTTCAGCAAGAAGGTCGCGACATCGGCCTAACGCGCGACGATATCCACATCGACTGAGCAGCAAGCATTGCGCTCTGCCGTTAAAGCCTATTAGGTGCGAAAATCTCGTCGACATTCTGAAGTTTATAAATCAAGGCAGCTTACTGCTCGGTTCATTACACACTATACTATAATAAAGATCGGCCAGCGAAGTCGCTGAACCTTCTAATCAATGTATACATTAGCGGTAGTTTTGGTGCCAAGTTCTCATATATGTATAATTTTTCAGTGGCTCCTTTCAATAAAAAAAAAAAAATGAGCAGCTCTTCCTCTATCGGGAAAATGCGGGCAAGCGAAGCTTGACGTGCGCGTGCCTGAGCTGCTACTTTTCATTCCTCCTATCGCATTGCGCAATGATCCCTCCAAACTTTTTCCTTCCTCCATGCCGTGAACTTGACCTTCAGCCACGTGCATAGCAGCGTAGTACTAAACAAACATTGAAATGTGGCAACGTGAAGTGACAAGCGACCTCGATGAAGATAAGATTTGCATATCAAAAGCGGCCGATCGCCGACATGTCCACGCCGGGTTTTTCGCGCTCCAAGCCGCCGCCGCCGAAATCTAACTCACAGAAGCTTCGCTTAAAAATGCAACTGAGGAATAATGCGTGTCCTCTTTCATTTCTTTCGGTGTTTTGTCGCGTTTTCTGTCGGCGAAAACGGCAGTGCAGTTTCAGCGCGCCACCGGCACCAAGGCTGACGTCGAAGGATCGATAACAAAGGTGAACTGCAAGGGGCCGTGCCAGTGGTGACGGTATCCTCGTAAAAACTTACAGGGCTGCGGTAATGACGTCATAGGCACCCTTTTCTGCGTTAATTTCAGATTGAGATACGCTTACAAGGTGAAATATTCGTTTGCGTAACGCTCTTAAGGGAGCTTGCTCAATGAACATTTTGTTCAGTTAGCTACGTTATTCAGGGTACAGATGCAAACTTCTCAATCACTTCATCCACTTAAAGTAAAGAAATTAAACGGGTAATTAAAAAATATTAAGCGCACGAAATACAGTGCATGTTAATCTTTATTTCGGCGCAGCCAGTCTGGGCACTCGAAGGACAACACCGTCAGCACACTTTATGCGGGGGTAATATTAGGTTTATTGCAGCTAAAAAAAAAACAGCATACTAATGCACCAAGTTGCATTCAGTGTCCATGATGTCTATGCTATGTAGAAAGGTAATATTCATATCAAGAAAAACTGAAGAAAACGTAACGCCCTTAAAAATATGCTGCTTGCTAACATATCACGAATATGCCTGGTAAGCGCTCGCTGGGAAGTCATCATTACAGCAGTATTTTACTCATGATCAGTCTAAACAAAAGAAGCAAAAGTACATGCTAGCGTCATTTAGGCATAGAGCTGAAACTAACAAGGTTGTTGACAAACAGGGTGCATATACAGGGTGGTTCACGTAACTAGAAGAAAATAATAAAACAAAAGGAAAGAAAGTGGTTAACCGCAACAATGAAAATCCCTACCTTGGTGGCCGCATTTACGGTGGAGGCGAAAATTCTTGAGGCTCGTGTACTTAGATTTAGGTACACATTAAAGAACACCAGGTGGTAGAAATTTCCGGAGCCCTCCACAACAGCGTCCCTCATAATCATATCGTGGTTTTGGGACGTTAAACCCCGACAATTATTATTATATTATAGCAACTGTATGAAACCAACGACATATGGTTTGCCGTCATGTGGCGCTCTTTGGGGTACTTTTATATAGCGCTTAATTGGTTAATTAACTAAGGTGAATTAGGCAAAATATTTAATATTCACTTCAGGGCCAAGTGCGCGCGTTTCGTTACATTGTAGAGGGCATTCCAAAACGTCCGATCTCATTTTCTTGTGACAACACACATGCTGCGTGATAATTTTTTTCCGGCGATTAAACAAACCTAGCGAGATACGAAACAAAATCACGCGCGTGCGATCGTGCGCTACCGTAATGCAGGGCTCTCAAACATACTTCAAGCGAAACAACCGACTCGCGGACCATGGTGAAATGAGCGGCCGCGGCTATGTAGTCCATCTGCTTTCCAGTGCGTCAGCATTCCTGACGGCCGTACACGGCAAGGTAGCTCTGTCGTCTCCGATAAGCGGTAGGCTGATGGTCCGCGCGCCAGTTGTTTCGCTCAGAGCACAGTTGAGAGCGCTGCAGTACGGTAGCGCATGAGCGCAGTCACGTGGTTTTATTTCATATTTCTCAGGCTTTCTTTAAACGGCGGGAAAAGTAACCATGCAATATGTACGTTGCCACAAATATTGGATCGGTCGTTTTGGAATTCGCAATACAATGCAACAAAAGGCACTTGGCCATGAAGTGAATATTACAAATTTTGCATAATTGGCCTTAGTTAACTAACTAATTAAGCGAAGTGTGAAAAATGCCCTAACGAAGCGCCACATGACGGCAGGCCTTATGTCGTTGCCTTCATTCATGATGATTAAAAATAGCGCAAAAAAACGTAGGACGAGACGAAGACGGCTACACGGCAAAGCTACAGTCCTGTAGCCTTTTTCGACTAGTCCTACTCTTTCTCGCGCTATTTTCATTCATCTTGAATTATCAACTCGACCAACAGTCTATTCTTCTAGGTTTTATTCAGTAGCGGTTAAGCAGTTTCTTAAAACATTTGCTTCTAGTTGCGTGAAACACCATGTCAAAGCACCCTACAAAATTCCCTTGAACAACCTCGTTAGATGACTCGCCTAATTTGCGGAAACACCGAAATATTCACTAAGCTAATTGCATCAACTACATACTTAATTACAAACTCTAATGCGCATGTAGAAAACTTAAATTTTAGCTGAGTCTTCACGAAAATGCGGCTCCGCATTTACGTATTTCAAAATTCCCATGTATACCAAAGCAACTAGCGACCAATTGTTCGTCTATGGCAAGGAGAATGGCACATGCTTGCATACACCGCCGGAATATCAAACTGAGTAAATTACTAGAGCACAGCTTTGCGAAGATAAAAAAAAAATGTACATGGAAAACTAACAAGGAAATAATGTTAAAGAAAACAGACAACTGAACAAAAAAACCCATCTGCAAAACAATAACCAAGAGAGTAATCAAGTGAAAAAATAATTTTAATAATAGGAACAAAAAAGGGGGAGAAAGAAAATTGAAGAAGTAACAAGAAAGAGTGGAAAACGGGGAGCAGCAAAATAAACACGGAAACACGAGAGAGAAAAATCTTAAAGGGCCCCTCACCAAGCCACATAGCAAATTTTAGTTAGTCGCTGGAAGTTGTTGTGTGCCGAATGAAGAGCAGTATGCCGCAAGAATTTTTCAAATCGGTTCATTACGAGCTGAGAAAAACAATAATTTGTAGCGGCGCGAAACCATGATGCGAGGAGGCGAGTTTCAAACCCTTGCCACTCGCCCCGTGTAGCCTTCGCAAGCCAAATCCCTTCCCTGCCCTCTTAACTTGACACATACGCATGAACACGTCATGCGCATGCATGGTCACGTGCGCATGACGTGCCCGAGCCAGCCCGAGCACGCGAGCGGCGTTGCACGGCCGCTACCTTTCTTTTTTTATGTAGCGGCCGTGGGCGTTTTGTCGGCGTACTCTGTGGTGTACTGCCTGTTTCTGCGGGACGGGCATGAAAGTTGAGACATTTTTACGGGCACGAGAGTGCCGGTATCATGAGCCAGTGCCGCATTAACGTTTACTTGGACGCGGTAGAATAAATGAGCATAATGAGTGCTCGAACGCGCCAGATCATTACTTTCGTTTCCAGGGCGGGCGTCTGCTCGATGCGCTAACCGCGGGGACACGAACGCATGGGAAAGGGAGGCACATTAGCCCCGCATCTCACTGCAGTTCACGAAAAAAAAATGAAAAGGACGCACACATTCCCTTTGTGTGTCTCATTATTTCTCTCAAGTTTTATTAATATATTCAAGCAACAAATTACACAAACTACACCTGTCGTGTCAAATAATTATCGCAGTGTCACGTGCTACTGTTGGCGACGTCAGAGCACAGTCGTCTACGTAGAGGAGCGACGTCAGAGCACTACCACCTACGTAGGGCCATTTTCTCATGTACGTCATCCCCTCATTCTCTAAAGCGCGCGCCCGCGAGAGCAAGGGCGAGCAGCGTTCACCTTGAAATTTGACCCATTTCCGCGGGGCGTAGCGTTGCAAATTTTGGCAGACGTGATCGTGAACGCCCAGTGTATGCACTGCGCTCGTTAGCTCAAAATTGTCAAACCTGGTGAGGGGCCCTTTAAGTCTTACTGGTTTTAGTGTCTCTATTATGGCGAATAGATCCAAGAGCCCTCCCTTTGAAAACGTTTATATCTGTTGGTTGCGTTGTATTGACCGCGTGAATGCTATACGACTTCCTCTGTTTTCTGTCTCACGCTATATAGCTGAAGTTTGAGTGTCGTAGGTAATAACGCCGCTAAGGACAGCTGTCGCTACACCGACGACGACGAATCCGCTTGTCGAAACGTCGGCTTCAGCGACATTCTCTGTTCGATAATTACACTCATAAGCCTGTACCATGTAGTTCAAAATTAAACAGTTTGTCAAACGATTACGTTAATTAGTAAATAACCTAAGTTAACATGTGTGCGTGCGTCCGTGTGTGTTGGGCGAGGGCACATAAGCGGTCCTTAGTTATGTAATCCCTGTAAACTTTACAGGCGTCTCAAAAGGGTCATGAAACATTTTTCCAAGTAATCATCAAATGACCTCAGTATCGGAGTAAATTGCCTCACGAATCGATTACCGCAACAAGTTTGCGAATCCGTCAAGAACGAGCGGAGTTACAGGTATTAGTTGCACGCTTTGAGCGTTTTCTCCCTTCTTTCGTGCCAACGAACGCGCTGTAAGCTACACAGGGAGAGTGGGGGGGGGGGGGGGTGATGGTAAAGGGACAAGGAGTACGTCAGCGCTCGTCATGAACTTGAGCGCGTGTCATGAAACGCGTTCGCTCACTCTTGGTGTTACTCCGGTATGTAATTGTAGCACACTATAGAGCGCGGCGTCAGCAAATAGGTGGCATACCGTGGCAAGCAGCGCTTCTTATCCAAATACCGCTCTTGATTTATGTCCGCTATCAGTCAATGGCACCAATCTGCTTTATGACGAAATAGAGCTCCGGAGAGTGCGAAGACTGGCCTCTGCTTGGCGAAAGGGCGACTGATAAAGTGGCAACACTCCTTGTTGTGCATGACTGCAAGATTTGACAGAGCTGTTCACAGCAGCATCCACTATCCGCAATATGTGTCCTTTAACGAAGCACGAGGGGTGGTTCAGGAACGCTTTAAGCGTTCGACCTATAGAGAAGCACTCCCGATATGTGAATGGCGCGGTTCGTATTGTCCATTCTCATTTCAATGGGAGCAGAAAGCGCTATATATGCAACGATCGGACCTTTGACAAAGAAACATTTTCAGTCAGGTCCTTTTTTCTTTTCCATTGACGATGCCGATCATTAAGCTGCTATCACAACCGCTCAATACCTGTAGTACCACATTCAGGCCTTTAACATTCGAGCCGATGAGGAATATACTACACCGTACATAAGCAAGAATGTTTCAATGCTGAGCGAATCTTTTTATTGCAAACATTAAAAAACGCTTTAAATTTGCGTAACTCGTCTTGTAAATATGTGTGAACCTTCCACCTTCAGCGTTCACCGTGGCTAACAGTAGCGTCAGATAACGCTTCGTATTTTGAACACAAGCGATCCAACACGCGGGCTAACTCAATCTGTCAGGTATAAGATCTAGATCTCTTGATTATGCAGCTTTAAAAAAAGCCACTGGCCCATCCACTCTGTGAAGATGGTCAGACAGCGAGCTGTCTTAGTTATACCAAGTGTTACACTGAGTGTGACATCTGCAATTTAAGCTTCACAAGCAAACTTGCAACGCTGCCTCTTCGGCACCGCATGGAGGCGAAAATGTTTGAGGCCCGTGTACCTAGATTTAGGTGCACGTTAAAGAACCCCAGGTGGTCGAAATGTCCGGTGCCCTCCACTACAGCGTCCCTCATAATCATATCGTGGTTTTGGGACGTGAAACCCCAGATATTATTATTTTTTTTTTCGGCACGGCGACGCTGTTTCCGTTCACGGTAACGTTCGCGCCGACGTTCCTCGTAAGCAGCTCGCTCCTCAGCGGTGCGCGGCGGTGCCCACTGCACGAGGTCTACCCAACACGAAACAGCAAAGGGGGCGATCGGAGATCTGTTCGTTCCGCTGTTCGTTCTTCTGGGGAAGAACAAGCGCGCTGATTGGCTGAAGCGGGAGATGCCACTCAAGGCCGGGGGCAGTCG
Source organism: Rhipicephalus sanguineus (assembly GCF_013339695.2). Classification (NCBI taxonomy): domain Eukaryota; kingdom Metazoa; phylum Arthropoda; class Arachnida; order Ixodida; family Ixodidae; genus Rhipicephalus; species Rhipicephalus sanguineus. Next base: position 116,111,012 of record NC_051176.1, on the reverse strand, counting down.
CCATTTCTTTTTTTTTTTTTGCTTGATCTTTTCTTTTTTGGTGACGTCATATCGCGTCATAACGAGTAGCGTGATCGGAGATCTCTGTTCTGCGCCGTTCGTTCTGCACCCATTCTGGCGGCGCACGCGATCAGCCGAAGCCGGAAAAAACCACGTCTCTGAGGGGCGTAGCCATTTTTCTTTTTGCTTGATCTTTTATTTTTTGGTGACGTCATACCGCGTCATAACGCGCATGTCGTCTGCTACAAACGAACGGATCGCGAGGCCGTTCACACGCGTTCTCTCGAGCGAACAAAATGCTTCGCACGGCATGATGCGGCGGTTGCGGCTGCCGCAACAGCTGATTTTCAGAAAATGGCGCTTGCGACGTGTGCTTCTCTTGCGGTTAGAGGTGTGAGATGCGTTTGAAGACATGAGCGAGTGCGGCGTCGCTTTCTGTTCTCGAAACGAACAGTGCGAACAAAATGAACGGGCCTGCCACTGGGCTGTAGTCTTACGCGCAGGGATAGTTCAAAAGCGCTACCAGCTACTGCCACGTGCCGTCCCGGTCCTCACTCGTGAACGACGGCCCCAGTGGGCACGACGGCGTAGCTATCTGTGGGTGCTTTTTTATAAAAGCCAGCAGAAGCTCCTTTTGACGATTCGATACCCGGGAGCCAAGCCAGGCATTCCGGTGGGACGACATCTTGAAAAACTGCGCCAACCGCTACTCTTCTCTTTTTTTTTTTTTTCGCGTGCGCGACTTCACATAGCGAGCACGTTAGAAAAACTAACACCAATAAATATCAGCGCTCAAACCTATTGCTGTTTCAGAAACTGTTTGAGCTTGAAAAGAAAAACAATATTTTTTCGTATAACAACTGTATTTATTAGAAGGCGAGAAACACTTCGTTTTGAAATATACGGTCCCCTTGCCGAGGACAAACGATGCGCGTCTACTTCCGGAAAGCTCGCCGCTCACCGCTATACGATTGGCTGTCCTCTTCCTCTCGGCGGAAGAGAGCTGCGGACCGTCCACTTTTGTGACGTAACACCGCCAGAACGAACGCGGAACGAACAGAGATCTCCGATCCCCCCCCCCCCCCCCCAAAAAAAAAAAAAAAGTTTATACGGGCGAGTCTATACATTTGGCTAGGACAGATCACGTGTGGTTAGGAAAGCGCGCGCGCCTGTATGATTGGATAGCGAGATCACATCGTGAATCCTCCGCTAGATTTGAAATGCACGCGTTTACACCTGGTTGCTCAAAGCGAGATCACGTGACCTGCCGGCTCATCCAATGGCGTTTCAGCGGACGCCTACTATACTATTACTACTACTACGGCGCAGCTTAGGCAAAGGCAGCTTCACTGTAAAACGCAAACGTCAAACGAGACTCAACTAGTGTCAATTAACCTTTTCTAGTGTAGTTCACGACCGCATAGGCGACACTAAAGCGCACAGCGAAAACAAAAAAGACAGGAAAAGGCACACGCAGCGTCGTCAGAGTCTTTCTGCGTTTTGTGTGGTTCCTTTCGATGCGGGTGCTATATGCGTTCATTGGCTATGCTAGAGGTTACGATGGCGCCTTCTCAAGCAGCCATCATTCGCTGTCGCACGAGTAGCTGTAGTGAACTGTTACCTGAGGCGCCCGAAAAGGGTAGTCAGCCGGGAAGATGATGTCGAGCTTGAAGGTGCCTCCTTCGAACGGACTTCCCGCTGGGCCCTGGATGGTGGCCTCCCACTTGAACAGGTCCTTGGGGTCCACCGGAGCCGCCGTGCAGTTTGCAGGCGGGGCGCGGCTCATGTCGTCCAGCTCCTTGCAGATGCGCTCCAGCGCGGGCGAACGACCGGTGGCCATGCTGCAGCGACCTGAGGACCGGCGCATCTGAGCGAGCCGGGCTGCTGGCGGCGGCAAGTGCCACGCGTAGTCCCTGCTACTTCGTCGTCACCTCTCTCGAGCACTGTCGACACGAGGGCTTAAGGCGCGTGCGAGCATTTTCCATCCGAAAAAGCAAAATGACTTAATACTCTGCGTCACGAGCGATAGCAGACGACGCTCGGTTTGTGTCTCGCGCTTTCGCGCGAAGAAAACGAAGAAGGTCGACGCCAAGCTCGCGCGCGCTCGCGCCCAGCTTGGCAGAATAAAGAAAAGGGTCTGGCTGTCCCTTCCTGGTCTCCAATGTGTTCGGTCGTCTTTCTTACGCCGCCTCGGAACCCATAGATTCCGACGGCCACAACGACACGTCACACTCTGCATTTTATTTTGCCCGGATGGCGAGAGCATTTAGGAATGGTTTCGGTGAAATCTACGACAACGGAGCGTAATTAATACACCGAATGCTTTCCTTTTGTGGGACAGCTTTTGAGGCAGTTCGCAATAGTGTCTCCCGTTCGTTTTGTTTTTATTTTTGTTCGAACATACTGCATTTTCTTGTTTTGAAATCGCCTGTTCAAGAGAGCGCTGTCTTCCTCTCCACAGGAGAAAAGGCTTGCATTGTCTGCGCGAGAAATCACCATATCTAGGTAGTGAACCATACAAGATTAATAATCTTTATATAATAACGACAGAACTCATTCCACAGTTTTAAAATTGAAGCCGTGCATTATATGGTAAGGTTAGTTCCGCTCGGCAGAAATCTTAACTACTATTTTGTTCGAGATATACTTACCCAAAATTTACTAATTAGTACTTTCATACACAAGTCACGATTGCTTCGAAACACTAAATGGAGGTTTCTGAAAAAACTGCCAACTAAAACGCGAATGTATTTAGTGCGTGTTTTTTAAAAGGGGCGCATATATCAAAACTGATGCTATAAAAAACACGCTCATCTACAGCGCGTTCACCAGTAATGTCTACCGCCATGGTGGTAGAGTGGTTACGATGCTCGCCTATTGACCTCGAAGTTGCGGGTTCGATCCCGGCTGCGGCAGTCGCATTTTCGATGGAGGCGAAATGCTAGAGGCACATGTACTTAGATTTAGTTGTACGTTAAGTAACCCCAGGTGGTCGAAATTTCCGGAGCCCTCCACAGCGATGTCTCTCGTAATCATATCGTGGTTTTGGAAAGTAAAACTCTAGATATTATTATTACCAGAAATGTCCGTTGGACAAGAATACATCTATGTTGAACCTGTAACTCACGCACCTGGTTTCAGACATGTTGATTAACGAAATCGTTCGGCTTATTGGCTAATTTCTTAAAGAACAAAAAAAGAAACACTGTAGACGATTCTAACGCTGGACGTAGGTGTCTGGTCATCCTCATGGTCGTCTACCTTCACAGATTGCAACGGCTCCTCAATTTGTTTCAACGGCAGAGCTGTTTAAGCTTTTCGTTCCGCCGTTTCGCGTGACCAGACAACTATCATCATCATCATGAACGGCCTCTAGCTTTTATGGCATCTCGCATCGCCTAGCACCTGGTACAGCTGCGCCTAGCGCGTGCAACGCTGTAACTCGGCCGGCGCGCGCTCTCTTCGTCCTCTTCTTCGTCTTAGGGTTGACTATAAATCACGAGAGTTTGCTCTTGGCGATGTACATTCGAGAAATGAGGATCGTTATAGCGCACTTTCCTGTATCGCCTAGTAATTCGGCGGATAATAAGGCCTGCGGCCAGCGCACTCATCGAGGTTGACACGATGGACGGGCAATGTAGGCGTTTCTGCAATGCGCTTGCCTTCTGAAGAAAACAAGATAGAATCACAGAACAGATAAACGGAAAAGAAAGGAGAGAAAGAAACAGACACGAAAACAGAGAGAGAGGGCCTTGCTAATCAGTATCATGCTATTTAAGAGCATGATAACTAAGACCTTGCTAATTAGGATGTTCATAATTAAGACCGTGCTAAATAACATCATGCTTATTAGAACCTTTCTAACTGAGGTCTTGCTAGTAATCTAGATTGGCCACAAGCTTCGCTGTTAGTCCAGCCATGCACCATTAGTGCAAGGTGCCCATATTTTTCATTTTATTGTGTCTTATTGTAAATTTTGTCCTTTTTCATTTCTGTTTATACGTTGGTGCTGTTATCGCGGACTGATAACCCACGAACGCTAGCGCGCAGGAAAATGTTTCTACGGGGCTCCAGCACCAAACACACACACACACACACACACACACACATATATATATATATATATATATATATATATATATATATATATATATATATATATATATATATATATATATATATATATATATATATATATATATATATATATAAACTCACGGACACAGCAATAACGAAATCATCCAGTAAAAACGATGTGTAAGAGAGACAACGTAGTACAAGGGAAGCATTTTAAACAAATCTCTTTCGGATCTACTCATAAAACGAAAAAAGAACTACAAAGTTCACCGCGGGCTCAAACACACATAATTCTCCGTAACTTCTTCTCACGGTGACCTAAGGGCAGCCCTCCATCGTTGCTCAAAATCTAAGGACACTGACCCATGGCAGCTTTCAGTGGCCGCGGCGAAACGGAAAACGTCCTGACAAAAGGAGACCCGAATTTGCAAACATTTTATCTCGTAAAAAAAAACGGTTAGCCTTGTGCGGCCGCGGTCGCTAATTATTTTCGCTATAAGAGTGTCCATGGTCGTGGCGCCAGTTCTTTCGGGGAGCTTTCGCCACCTGCGAACTACTTTGGGAATCTAAAGCAGAACAATGGCAAGATTAAGGCACACTGAAAGCAAGAAAATGCAGAGAACAAGAGTTTTTAGAGAGCGGTTATTCTAACGGTTATTCCTTTTTAATGGCATCTTAAAAGCGAGCGAAATCTCCATATCAAGGCGCCGGACCGTTCAAAGCATTCAGCGTGATATGAAGAAGACGAAGGAATAAAACGTGAAAGTGATACTGCAGCCCTGCTCATTGCGAAAGTCGTCTGTAAGGTACGCGTATTTTCGTGACCGTTGAAGCAATATATATATTTTTTTCAACTTTGCGTTTTTTCGTTTGTTGCTGCGCGCATGAATTAGAATAGGCAGCGTTCACGTTGCCTCGCTATTATTCCAAATCAAAACTCAATAGTACGAAAACGCATACGAAAATCGCGCTGTAACGAATACACTGGAAAATACGAAGAAAAGAAAAAGACGACCGTAGACAGGAGACACCTTGTGGATCGTGAAGAAGATGAGAAGAAAGACGACGAGGAGCACTTTTGCCTGGAATTCCGCGGCTTGATCGCAGTCGTTGCGCGTTTTACGCAATGCCGTCGCTTCAGAAGCCTCGGGCAAGGACGCTGAATAGGGGAACTTGCAGGATTGATTTTGCGAAACCACGGTATTTATTGGGCAATGAAAAAAAAAAGTAGCACCTCGACGATAGCAGAACTTGCGGTGACACGATCGCGAAGACGCATATGCAATTTGTGACGAGGATTTTGTAGGAGGCTTACTTTTCCAGCAGGCAGTCAGCGCCGCAGATGGAGAATGAGTTTCGATGTTGCGAAACCTTTTTTTTTGCCACCTCCGGTTCACAGCTTTCTGTAAGCGATATTGCACTTCATTGGAATGTCTGCATCGAAGATTGAACTTCCTTGCTGAGTCCTTGTGCGTCCCGCAGGTCTGTGTATAGCCGTTACTTTACGTTGTCATTGCACATTTTCTCTGTAGTGCGTGCATGTTGTTTGGGTATACGCTGTGCAGGAGCAGTCGGTGAAGTAGTCGCAATAAGTCTCACTCGGATACCGTTCCGAAAGAAAAAAAAAATTGTGACGGGAGACTCAAATAATGATTCGCCTTCTGGCGGAAATAAATTAAAGAAAAAGCATGCCTTCCAAGCTGGAGGCGTCGTAATGTGAAACAAAGTTCAAAAGGGTTGTTCAGTGAAGCAGTCCTGTCTATTATTTATTTATTTTTTGTTTAATAGTGAGTCAAGCAGGCAGATTATCAAAAATACCTGGTTTTATTAACTTATGCAAAGAAGGAAATATGGACGGGAAAACCTTGGTGAAAGATTCTCAAATCTCTTCGTTCGTAAGTGATCTTGCCTGTTTGCGGGCGGCTTCATTTGCCAGTAAGACTAGCATCTGGACTGGCAGGCACGTACTCTTGCGAACAGTTATATAGTGAGAGTTTTCCGTGCTTACGGGACCTAGTCTATTCGCCGAGAGGCCTGTAGCCAGGAATTTTTCCCGGAAAGGGAGGGGGGGGGAGAGGGTACTTGCTGAAGGCCTTGACTATTTGAGGAAAGCACCTAATTACTTTCGCTAAAAATAGCAGCATGTAAATTGTGACTTTTCAAATACTATTTTATGGACATTTATATTTTTGGTCTTGAGATCAATCTTCCTAATAGTGTAATAACCTTACACAGACGATTACGGGAAGGGGAGGAAGGGTCTAGGGTCTCCCGCCACTATGGGCCTGTCACCGAGTGCCTGCCATCCATCAGCATGGAAACCAAGAGTACATGTATCAGAGTTACGACAAGAGCCGCCGCAATAAAATACTCATAATGGGCAGTATATCGGACCGCAGCAATCCGTATCCTGCTTATACTGCACTGAGGCTGACGTCAAAAGGAAACCTGCCACGTCCCACGCTATTCATCATATCATCAGACGGAAGTTGCGATTTCAGACGAAGTTACGAAATTGTTCCTGAACACTTAGCAGACAGCGCCACTGAAACAGCAAGGCCCCGACAGTGCTTTCGCAACAGGAATGGGGGCGCAAGCTAACCCGTTCGTGCATTAGGACATGTAAGTCAGGGACAGGCAGGAAGGGGCGGGGATGGGAGGGGGTGCGAAGAGCGCATGCCAGACGAATATTCGCGCTTGATCGTTACTTGTGCAAAGGAAACCAATGTTGGCCGCACACGAACGATGGCGTACTTTCGAATTCGTTCCTCCCGTGACCACCGTCACGCCTCCCCCCCCTCCCCCCCCCCCCCTGGCCCCGCGCATCCAGAGTGTGTAAGATGAATGTTCCTTAGCCTTCGTCAGTACTTCGTAACGGCGATGATGATTAATGGGGTTTAACATCCCAATTCTTGCACCTATACACACTGCGCACCGACCACAGATCGCTGCAATGCTTTCATTTATCACTCTAGCATCGCTGAACGCGGCCGTTCGGGACGAAGAAAATGAGACGCCTTTCCAAACTACAGAGAGTGGCATATCCTGGCTTGATAGCTCGTCTGAGTATTACGTAAACTGATCGTTGTCCAGTTCAAACCCGGGAACGCTCCCGCATCTGACTTAGATCGCAAACAGGCCCAGTGACGCGGAACGTGCCCAATTTGATGTTTTCAGATCCTCACCTCTCTTGTCTCTGGAAAAGCAGTTGTAGGGGACATTGCAGGATGTGTACCACCGTCCCTTCCAACATTGCGTTAACCGCTCACTGGGCTTTGTGTTTTCTGTCCATTCCGCCAGTAGAAAAAGCTTTAATGCAAGGAGTCGAAAGGCTTCACCAGTGCCGTATTGAGGGGCTGCATCCTGTTTTTGTCTATTTTTACGCTTTTCTTAACGTATACGGGCACATCAGCCGTAGCCGTCGCAGCTTTGCGATCGTTGGGCTACAATGTACAGTTTGAGTCATTTGCCTGAGCTAAATGTCGCTGATCTAGGACAGTGCAGCGTATGTTGCTACTGTTAGTACCCTTACTTGCATCGCTTTCTTTTTTAAGTGTGGACAATACAGTGAATAGTTATACCTTCTTATTCGTATGAAAGCTTCATTACTGCTGTTTCCGTTATTGTTAGGTGAAGGTCTAAATATAAATAGTTTCTCCCGTGTTGCAATAACCAACGCCAAGAAGCAACACATTTTTTTAACCAGCTATACTGGGGGTAAAGTTCGAAAACATACACAGTGCGGCACCATGCTAGTATAGAGGTGCTCTTGAAATGTGGCCGCCGTTGTTGGGACTTGGATTCGCTACTTCGTGCTCGCCAGTGGAACGCACACATCGCAGCTCCTCCGCTGAGGGTTCAGAACAGACCCGTCTTGGTAGCTTAGCAGGCTGAGATGTTGCACTGCTAATCTCGAGATATCTGATTTGATTGCAGACCGCGGCGGCCGTATTTTGAAGGGGACGAAATTCAATAACACCCGTGCACTAGATTTAGGTGCACTGAGTACCGGGGGTCAAGATTAATCCGGAGTCTCCAACTACGGCTTGTCTCATAATTATATCGTATAGTTTTGGCACACAAAACCCCAGCAATTATAATGAGGGTTTAGAATAACGGGAACCATCAAGAAGTACCAGCATTATTCTGACATGAACGCGAATGTTCTCCGGCAGTCCTTTAGCGGGACGTGCAAGCCAACTGTAAGAAACTTTTGGCGGCGCAAAAAGCCGAGTTTCTTACCCACTATACAAAAAATAGTATCCTCGCATAATGTTGCGTTTGATATACGAACGGACCCGTCATGAAAAACTGTCAAAAGTAGACTTCTTTTAGAATTAAATATTTAAAAAAGCCCCTTAATTGTTCTTCTGAAGTGACGCATGCATCCAGATCGAAGCAGCCTCTGTGAAGTCGGATTTTAGCAGACTCCATGGTAAAAAGCAGCGCAAAAAGACGACGACACGAGAAGAACGACACAGGCGCTGAACACAGGTCAGCGCCTCTCCAATGTCGTTCTTCTTCTCGTGTCGTAGTCTTTTTGCGCTGCTTTTTACCATGAAGATCAACCAACTAGCCCAGTTTCGCACGCTAACTCAGCAGACTCGCACGATAGGGAATTATTCGAAATCAGTGATATTGTATAGTAGCTTTGTAACAGATTGATTGTTTTCTCATCGAGAATGGTCGTTGCAATTCAATCGTTTTTTTTTAATTATTGATATAATATACATACAACCACTTACGTTATTGACAAAATGAACTGTAACAACCTATACGCAAGTTTCAGTATTTGAACTTTGCGGGAGCAAGAGTAGAATCACGCGGTCAAGCCGCGGTGTAGCCTCTCATGGATGCGCCGTGTTCAGATAGGCGAACCCGACCATCAGTGTTATGTTCCTCGTCGCAATGGCAACTTGCGCATTCCTGTATTGTCGGCGCCGCGTTCTGCATTATTAAGCAACGTCTTCATTTGGACTATAGAATATCAAACAGCGAAAGAAAAGATTACTTAAAATCACATGTTTTATTTGCAAGATGAATATACGAATGAGAAAGGTGAAACCGTGGTGAAACACACACAGATCAGAAAGATGTAAGCGAGACAAATAATCCCTTATTTTGGATGGAGCTGGCGCAAGCCTCACTGCAAAATTTCACAAGTTTCTCGAGCTCGCTGCTCGCGATATTTTTTAACCCTTAAGAATTTACAGCAAAATGGGTATTCAAGCAGATTTGCGACAATGTGCAGCTAGATGATTGTGGAAACAGGCAGACAGACGTCAATGCTGGGAGTCCACAAATGATATATTTCCGAAGCGATCTTTTTAGACTTGAACAGGAACTGGAGCAGCCATCTCGTGCTTGGCGTGTCGTCGTCGTCTTCTCCTGTTGGAATTCTTGTGGCACGTACTATAGCGTACTAGCGCGCTACATGGACCCCCTTCTAGCGGGAAAGTCGCGAGTATGTTACAGGTGGCCAGGAGCAGACTGTTGATCTACGAAATACAAGCGACGAGTATGGCAGTCTGGAGTGATTGTAAGACCAGAAGTTGTTGAAGTGTTGGTATCTAAGTACGCAGGTACGGTATGCGTAGTCGAAAACGTCTGCAGGTATACCGTAGGTGAGTCGCCGAATAATTCGCCAGGAACTCGATGAGTGCTGCCAAATGTCAGCTCGGCGGCGCTTATGAAGGAGCCACTATGAAGAGGCGTGCGGATGCCAAGCATAACGAAAGGAAGGCGTTCGGTCCACGATGAAGAAAACTGGAAGCCATGAGTGAAGCCTTCAGTTGGCGATGAAAACGTTCAATGATTTCGTTGGCGATGTGGTAGTAAAAGGTAGTCTTGATGTGGTTGATACCGAGGAGCCTTGATAGATTGCGAACAATGTTGAGTCGAATTGGCGACCGCGATCATTTGTAATGGTGGAAGGGACACCGTAGCGCGTAATCCACAGAGTGACGAGTGCCCGAGCTTTCGACTCCGCAGTTATGTTTTGAAGAGACATCACTTCAGGCCATCTTGTGAACCTGCCAGTGCAGGCTAACAAGTAGCGATGGTTTCCGTATGGAGGTAGCGGACCGACAATATCTATGAGTAGGTGGCTGAAGCGAGCCTCCGGGGAAGGAAACGTACCAAGAGGGGTCACATTGTGGCGATGCACTTTAGACTGTTGGCACCTGAGGCACGCGCGTGACCAACGACGAACGTCTACGTTAATAGTCGGCCACACATAACGAGAAGGGATGAGCCGCTGTGCGGCGCGAATGACAGGGTGAACCAAAGAATGCAGGGCATAAAAGACTGCTCGACGGAATGGGAGAGGCACGTATGGACGAGGACGTCCTGTCCAAGTATCACAAACGAGGGGCACGTCACGTCAGGCACCAAGTCATCAGCCAAGACGAGAGATGTGCCGCGCTTGTGTAGCAGCTGGAGCTCTCCGTCATTTCTCTGGGCCACAGCCATGGCCGTGAAGTCGATGCTCGTTCGAGCGTGTTCTGTTGCATGGATAGTGGCGTGAGAAAGCGCATCTGCAGTGGCGTTGGCTTTTACACATCAGTGGAAAAGCCAACGCCGCTGACCTGGCGAATGTCGTCCGTGTATTCAGAGATGAAGGCGAGCTGTCTCATTTCGCGGGGTGCGTAGGACGTGCTGGTGGGCGTTAAAGCGGACGACAGTGGTTTACAATGCGTAAGGATGTGAAAGGTGCATCCCTTGAGGAAATGCCGAAAGTTCTTCACAGCCAAGTAGATGGCGAGCAGTTCTCGGCTGAAGGTGCTGTAGCGGCGTTCGAGAGGGGCAAGCTTCTTGGAAAAGAAGGCGATGGGCTGCCAATGCCAGCAACGGACCGCTGCAAGACCGCGCCGACAGCAGTGTCAGATGCGTCTACCATGACGGATGTTGTTGCGACGCATTTAGGGTGGGCGAGGAGCGTAGCGCCGCAAAGTGCTACATGATCATGCAGCGCGGCTTTCTACGAAGCCACGTGTTGACGTATAGGTGGTTGTTTGCCCAATTTAACGACTTGCACACGAGTAAATCCAAACAAGGCAGAAGTTCAGGAGGACATGGAGGCTTGAAGAGATGAAAAATTCTTGAGCAGGTGGTGTCGCTGGAGCCAACGCTGGAGACAAGTGGCCTTGTCTTCTTTAAGGCAGCAACTTTATCTTCTTCAGTCGCTGCCTTGAGGAAGACAAGAACAGTTGTCGAAACGTTGGCTCCTGCAAGACCTTCTGCTCTATTATTTTTCATTTCATTTGCACCCGAGTAGAATTTCATGAACGACCTGCGTGCGACTCTTGATAAACCGATGCGCATGATTCTTACAAGAAAGCTATTTTCAATTTTGTTCCTGATTAACTCGTTTACATAATCATCTAAGCTTGTAACGGGCGCTAACGATTATCTTAACTCCACACCTAAAGGCGTTGCGCTTCGATGATATTATGGGACACGAGATGTACATGTCATATAACAGCAAACCTGGATCTAGAAGGCGTTGACGGTATAGATGCTTTTCTACAGAACATTCTGTTCCACAGAATGTTCGCATAGGCGCGTGACAAAGGCTCGCAAATATTCTTTTGCAGTGCACCGTTTAACATGTTTGGAATTCGCAGCAAGACACCAGAGACGGCCCTTATACGGGTGAAACGCATACCTGCTGCACGCAGGACCAAGCTTTAAAAGATACTGTATCGCGCTTCTCTGCGCCGCGAGTGCCTTCTCGTTATAATCGCTCAACCTCAGTGAGTTGAGACTTGTACGTTTTCATTTTCGTCCGATATTTCCCGACATTAGTTTCATAAATGTGCCTTCCGCAACGCTGCTCTTTCTTTAAACGCGCATCGAGTGAGCTCTCAGTGTCAGTATGGTGAGGTCCTCGCAAGAGAACGAGGGAAGAGAACTGACAAAAAGTTTGAAATGTGACCTTCAGTTAAGATAAACAACTTCCGAAGAGCTGCAAAGGACCTTTCGGGCATGTACGTTAACTGTATCGTCGTAATCAATAATGAATGTTAATAGCAAAGCAACGTAAAGGTAATCGATTCCCTTTTTAGTCATGTTTCAAATCCTTTTCATGAATGACGTAATCGCAATTTTAAGTTTTTCTTTTTTGAATTCAATTGATTGCCTTTAGCATAATACAGGTTACGACACGAGAGAAATATTATGACGTCGCGGTTGGAACGACGTTTATTTGGTCACGAACTCGGGAGTGAACAAGCGCCACGGACACAATGATGATGGGCACACCCGGAGACGATGAGGATGGATAGACAAACGGATGATAATGATTTCAATAACGTAGAGATGAGGAAGAAGCGCATAATAGTCGCCCACAATATGTATCTTATACACATACGAAAAAGTTTGTTTCGTGCGTTAAGTCTAGAAACAATCGGCAAAACGGACCATGAATCCAGCGTGGTAATTCAGGAAGGAGACCCTGACGATGACTGGTTGCTTTGAAGCGACGCACTTAATCCTTGGATGACCGCGGGGCCCAACCCTTACAAGTGTGTTACGTTCGTTGCACTTATAGAAATAGGACAAAATAGGCGTGAGGACCCATACGTTGCTGGGTATATTGCTGTGGCGAGTGGGCAGTCACAGCCGGTCTAAGCGCAGCATCGACACAAAGTCTCCGGAACGTCACCTCCTCTCGGCGAGTGAGCCCACAAGTGAGGTCAGAACAACGCGGAGGTACGAGTGCTCGTGTGGTTGTTGGATATATTTATTTTGGCGCATTCTCTGCTCGCAGGCACATAAGGGGAATATTGCAGCACTGGGTGAGATATGTAGGGCGAGCGACTCGACAGAGTATTAGTACTGCGACCCCCAAGCCGTAGCAGCAGTTTCAATGGAGAAGAGTGTTTGTGAAGTGAAGGGGGCCAACCTTCAATTCAACAAGCGCCATGATTCAACGCGGATGGAATTAATTACTTGGCAACAGTCGAAATAAGCAACAGACCATTGCCAGTATAGGTCGAAAAAAATTCAGTTCAGTAACTGTAAGATACTTAGATAGAGCTTTTAATAATAATAATAATAATAATAATAATAATAATAATAATAATAATAATAATAATAATAATAATAATAATAATAATAATAATAATAATAATAACAGAGGGTGATAGACGTTATGCTACACTGCAATAGGTTGTGACCGCGCAATTCGCCACCTCCCAGGCCTTTCCTATCACGCACGTACACGAAACGTCTTCATCGTCGAGCGAAGAACAAATGGGTGAAAGGCGCGTCATACGCGCGCACGGCTGATGGTGAAATAAAGTGAATCGTGCTTATTATATTTATTTTACTTATTTATTTTGACACCGCAGCCCATTGTGAGCCCATCCGGAGTGGCGATAACGTCACATGTCATTTGCAGACAGAAAATTGGCCATGGGAAAAGTGCGAAGTTTCTGGGCAATGCATTCCAACGTTCAATTGTTGAGGGAGAACAGCCAAGTTTGTACAAGGCAATTCTATACTGCAATGTTAAAATATTTATATTGTGCGAACTACAGGTACAGAAATGTTCAACAAGTTATAGCATTTATTTAAGTACAGCGTTGTGAGTTAATTAAAACGTGCAGAAACTTTAGCCTTTCGCTGTGGCGACGTGTTGTCATAGTGTTCAATTGAGATTAAAGAGGTTAGAAGAAGGTGAAAAACCTCTGCCCTAGCAACAGTAAATAAAGATCATTTTTGTACGGACTCAGTCTTGTTAATGTCATTTTTATACAATGGGTTCCAAACAATGGATGCATATTCAAGGATTGGGCGGATTAGTAGTTCGCTTGTGAGCAGTTTGGTTTCCCGAGGGGCCACAGGAATTGTCTTAAAGTGAAAGCTTTACTGGCCTAGTCGAGAGAGTTTCGCTGTGTATCTCCGCGTGGCCTTGAAGCGAAGAACGGATACTCTGTGACAAGACGTGCTCCGCCGCCGTCGCTGCTCTCACCACTGCTAGGATGACTACCACCGCTATCGCTGTCTCGCCAGCCATGTCCACCTGACTAATCACATGACTCGCCGCTCTCTCTGCTACGCCGGGCCAGCGGGCTTCAGTTCAGCGGTTCAATCGTTGTGCCATAGTAGTGCGATAGAAGGAGGGAGCGAGGACGCTGGCCTATTTGTGCCGAAGTTGTCTGCCGCGGTCGCAGCGGCGACGGCGGCAAGCTGCGGCGGACCATATCCTGCGGATTGCGTTCGGCTTGCTAATGAATTAAAGCGGAAACGTCAGTACAAGCGCGCACAGTGGCAGGCTGAAACGAGTGTAGATCGAGAACTTCGGCGATCTAGACGTCGGAAGAAGGATGCAGAAAGACGATAGCGACGAGCTTTAGGGGCGACAATGGACGCCTCGCGTATCGCTGCGGCGACGGCTTCGGAAACTGAAGAAACGAAGGTAGTGAGAACATGCAGTGCGGAACGTTCGACTAACCATGTATCGTTCGGTTGGCAAACTGGGCTTCGGCTACGAGGGTAAACAAGCATAACCAAGTAAACAACCTTTCGCTTGCATAACAGGGCCTAACCGAGCTGAGCCGCAGCCATTTTTTTTAAGATTTAGTACAAATTCCATACGCTTCCTCGATACACATATTACGCAGGTGCGTGGTAAATTGCGATACAGCGCATGGCGACGCTAATCGACGCAAGCCGTATCTGCGCCGCATTTCTGGCCAGTTTATAAACCACTATGTCCATCTGCTTGCCTGGATAAGTTTTCTGACAGCCACTGCCATATACTTTGGCGGTTTTTCACAGGGAAAGTAGCAGGCGATTTCGTCACTTATTCGTTGCGGGCAGTTCCGGTCTGGCGTAACAGAGCGGCCGCGTCTCCTGTGCGCCCGGCGCGCTCGGTTTCGATATCTCCATTAAAATTCGATGATGAATATTTGAAGTTGCGTGCAAATTTAGTGATTTCTAAAAAAAGAATCAGTATGCCATAAAGTATGACGGCCTACCACTTTGCCATATAAACATCTGCCCTCAAGCTTAAAATTAAGATTTTAATTGTGGAGCTTTTGTTAATTGGCTATTTCAGTGTAACTTTAGCTGCGGCAAAGTGTTTTACGACGACTGAAATGAATTATCGATCACGGGCACGAGTTCTTCTTGCAGTCCCCCTCCGCCACACGCCCCCCCCGAGAGTCGAAGAACGAGACGCCCCTCCCTTTCCCACCTTCTCGAAAAAAAGAATGACTGGCTACGCTACTGGTGTGCGCCATGCCGGTATTGATACTGGCATTGACATATCCTACAAGAATGAATTGCCTGTCATCTGTGCAATTAAAATTATTACGTTTCTTTCGGTAACGTGAAGAAGCATGGAGATTAATTAGGCGCCGCGCATGGTTGGCCGCGGCGCGCTGGAAAACATCAGATGTGACGTGTTGGGGCTTACATAAGTCGTAAGCGCTAACCGTCAGGTGCACGTGTCGCCTGCTGATGTGCTGTTTAAAACTCCTAGCAAGGAACTACAGAAACTATGTCATTTACTTGCGCTGCACTCTTGTTAAGAATGTTCCGGTAGTAAATATCACATATTTATAACTGATTGAGAAGAATTTAGAGTGAAGAATTTATAACCTACAGTCAAGGTTGTGCTCACTCCTTTGCTGTCGGTGTTCCTCTTTTACTTTTTATCAAATCTGTAATCAAATTAGCAAAAGCGAAATTGCGTTGCACCTGGCCTTTAAGCACCTCGATGGTACTTTGTTTCAAGCACGCGTGCACTTTCATGTGCAGCAAAATACCGTATTTCTACTGCGATAGCTCGAAGTGCAGTGTTAAAGGACTCTTAAACCACCCAGAGGCCGAAATTTACTTGTGGTGTTGCAGCTGCGCGCGAGTCTATAACGAACACGTAGCCGAGACAATTTCTCGAAACGGTGCCGTGGTAGCTGAGTTTGACGCACTTGATAATACAACAGAGGCCCTCGCTCGTTTCGCTCATTCCTTCGCTATGCTCCGTTCGTCGGCTCGACTCTCCTCCTAGACGAGTGCTCCTCCTCACCATGCGAGGAGGAAGAGCGGCGAGCGCACGTACCTGCGAGCGGAATAGGTATTGTGGATGACGAGCAGACGACAATGTTGACGTCACGGCAAACGCTGAGGGGCTGAGGGTTGCCGAATGGCCCGGAGAGGAGAAGGGATTGTTTCTTGAAATTTATGTGGCGCCCGCGGCTCGTAGCGCTCCCGCGTTTGGCATTGTTGATCGCGACGGCAGTCTGAACTTGATGCGCGCGTTTATTTGAAATGTTAAAAAAATATCAGAGGTGGTTTAGGGGCCCTTTAAAGGGCTACTTTTGTACTTCGAGAGCCACAGGCGCCCTCAACAGCTGCGACACTGTAGCTCAATTTATCCTTCCTTCTTTGCTGCGGAACTGAAGCGGAGACATCGGTCGCGACACTAGTCTGATTTTTCGGCCGCGGCGCTAGTTCAAAAGCTATTAATAAAAAATGTAATGGTTAAAGCAATAATTGATTAATCACAAAGTGAAGTCATTGACAGTTATGCGTTAGTTTAAACACAGGTTAGTTCACAAAAACAAAATAAAGGGTGGAAAATTTGCTTATAAATGGTATCCGCGATGCGCAGCGCCTATAGGGGCGCCACTGAAAGCCGCGTAGCGGCGGCCGTTGGAACCGCTAGTGGGTTGCGTAGCAGATGCTTCATTTGCGCACGTGCGATTTGCCGCTTGTGCGCGTCCCAGATAACTACTTTTGCGGCGATAGTGTGCGCACAGGAGCCGCACTTTATAATAGTGGACATGTGTCCGATGTCAAAGCTGTGTGGGACGACAATGTACGTCACCATACGCGCCAGGTGTATGCCAAAGACAAGCGTCAACAAGCTTCCCTACGAAGTGGAGCTCATCGTAAGTACACCGCCTTCGTTATAACGTCGCGATCAATAATGCCTACATGCGTTGACGCGTTAACCAACGTTTTTTCTCGACACAGTAGCTTCGTTTACGTGCCATGTGTTTATATAGTAGATTTTGAGGGAGCGCTGTCGCACCGGCGTATAGATTTCACACGTGCGGCCACGCGAAGGGTCAGCGTTGGTAAAACTTTGAAACCAGCACTACAAACTTGTGAAAAAATAAACGATAAACTTGTCATCATCGGTGCAGAAGCGCACAGCGAACAGTCTGCACCGATGATCGCATTCCAGTGCCACCAATAGGTAGAATGCAGCCGATTTCGTCCAGCACACGTGTGACTCCACGGCGCTTTTGTAAAGGAGCCGTCACCTTCCCCACATTCTTTGGCATTGCGCTTCGCGCCATTCGTTTTTCAAGAGAGCCTAGGTATCGCGTCTTATCACTAATAACAACCTCATGTGCATTGTAGCGTCTACAACGCAGGCGAGGCGACCAAGTGTAAACGTAGTAGCGTTCGCTGAATACGTAGCGACATAAATGGAGAAATAAAAACACGGTAATCGTTCTAACACTGCCGTAAACAAAGCGCGATTGCTTACTTTCTACGTCGTACAGCCGCAATCCACCGCCGCCGTCGCTCTCGCTCATGAAATAGCACCGGAAACCTGTAGAAGTGCGCTCCTGCGATTTTTTGTGAGTGTTTGAGCAGCCGACAACGCAGCAGTTATTTTTCGACATCACTGAGGCCCGACAGAGTCGTTAAATCACGACGAAAACACATCCATCCGTGCACTCGCGTAGACGCTCGCGGGAACGCTGCTCGCCGGGACCCGTCAGCGCTTCCGAGCCGTGGCAACAGATGGCGTCGTCGGCGCTTTGCGCATCGCCTATCATTTTTACGAAAAGAAAAATGTCGAAAAACATATCGCCGAGATAAATATCCCCGCAGATTTATTGGTTAGGCCGTTCGCCGCTATACAAACGTCGCTGCCGGCACAAAGTGTGATACGTGTGCTGGAGATGGGTGCAATGCAGGCATCGCTGGAGTAGAATAATGCTCCACGAACTACAATCTTTTCGTGACTAGAAAAGCTAAAAGTGTGTGGCCTTACCGATCATCTACATAGTGTAAAGCGCTCTTTTCGGACAAATAGCTGATCGAACTAAACCTGATTCTTCGTGTATTTGCTTTCGTGCATTTTTGAACTCATTAATGGTTTATTACTCCATTTTTTAATTGAAATTATGAATAGGAGGCGTCGGTGCCTTTACGGCGGTACCGGCTACTTCTTTTCACTTAGCAAACGAAATGTATGATACCAACAAAAAAAAATTGGGCAGATCCCATGCCTTGTGGAAATCGGGTTCATGCGAAGCAGTCAGAGAGTAGTCGTCTATGCTGAATTTTTTTGGCTTTGAGCCAAGCGTTACGAAATGAATCGACGTGTTTTTGTAAGCGTAGCAGTTGTGTGCACAACGTGACGTTACCAGGCACGTCGACTACACTGGCGTTTAAAGGGTAACTTATGGTCTATCGTAAAGTGAGCCCTCACTTAAGAGCACAGACGCGAGCATTATCGAAGCGAAGCGCACTTTACGGTGCGATGATGTGAATAGCATACTTAACTTTCGTTAGCGTATTCCTCCGGGGTAGAGTAACGCTTGTACTTAGCTTGGTGAAGGATATGAATAGAAATGTAATGTTTGTCAGACTGCTATAAAAGCGGAGCCAACACTGGAACCACAGACGTTAACCGGACATGACGCATGTATCGTAGTAGCACATATATAGTGTAATTGCTTTGTTAAAAGATTAGATAGTAAGTACCACAACCACAATTGACGTTGCACCGACATTACGCCTGCATAGGGTGCTTTTCCAAAGCTGTTTCTAGACCTGGCGTGGTTCTGTGGTAGAATACCTGACTGCCACGGAGAATGCTTGGGTTCTATTCCTGCTGGGATCCTAATTTTTATTCTTTCCATTTGTCGGGTCAACGGTGCCGATGTTGGTTTTTCTTAACGCTCTCGCATTTCAGGGCCCATGTCTGTTCTCGCCGTTCCTGGGTAGATATAAGCTGTCAATCACTTGTGGCGTATACCCGTACACCGCGGCCTGTGGTAAACGGGTATGTGCCACACGTGTCTCGAGATTTGACGACATAAGCGACAGGATTTTCACGTTATTAATGTCATGACCAGACAGTCATATTCGCCAAACCCCCTTACCCTCCCATACCAATTTTGACCTACACCAAGTTAAGGAGGCGATCACGTGAGCACCCAGACGTAGGTGTCTAGTAGATAGATAGATATATAAGTAGACAGAAGCGCTCAAAGTGCCTTGGTTTCGCTAAGAAATGCTTCACATTTAAAGAAATAAAAAGGACATAAAATATGCCATACAGTAGAACACAAGATGTACTAACACAGTACAATCTAACAGCAATCACCTCTTTTCTCCCTTTATTCTTTCGTCACCCTTCTTCCCTCCCATGAAGGGCAGGATAGCGAACGGTATATTGCGATGTGGTTAACCATCCTGCATTTCCCGTATCCTCTCTTCTCTTTTGCTCACTGCCGGCATCTTCGCAAATGTTTACGAAGCGGATCTTTCTCCGCACGCAGCCCAAACGCTTCGCCTTCACAAGGCGACAATTTTTAAAGACGATAGTCTTTCTTGGGGAACTTAAACGCACAAATTTTGGTCTGTCTGTCTGTCTGTCTGTCTGTCTGTCTGTCTGTCTGTCTGTCTGTCTGTCTGTCTGTCTGTCTGTCTGTCTGTCTGTCTGTCTGTCTGTCTGTCTGTCTGTCTTTTTGTCTGTCTGTCTGTCACCTGATTCAGCCACCCGGCCAAAGTTTAACCACTTGCGGAACACCCAGCTATCTTGAACTGGTAGCGCCGTTCATACTTGTGAACATTGTCGATCAAAAAGCAAATAATACGCATATCTGATGCGCAGATCAATACATAAGTATTGGGTGGTGTGTTCCTTCACTAGAAAATACATAGATACGTAATTCTAAAGACCTTAGTGTTTGATAGGCTGCGCTGAAAATGCTAGTGTATTTTGGGCTGCGCTGCAAATGTGACGCTATGAGCCAGATGCGGTGATTCAACGTAGAGGAGGACTCATGTAGTACGGCCGGCAGAAGACTATCGTCTTTCGGCGACATTTGCAGCGAAGCACGCAGATACGCGGCCAATTTTTACATTGTTCGCCTCAGTTCTCCTATATATAGCGTCTCAATTTTTATCTCAATAAGCATCGTCACTCTACTAAATTACAAAACCGTTTCCAAGAACATGCGATTGTTCTGCGTCGCTGATATTATAAGTTTGCATCTTATTAGCGACCGGCGTTCTAAAGTCATTGTAGCGTGCGCCGTAGTCATATCTGCAGCATAGCGGGCCTTTTGAGGTACACCACTAAAAAAGAAAAAAGAAAAGATGCATTCATGTCCGAGAACAATATGCTTCACTTTTCATCATTATGGTCATCCAAGCACGTTTTTCAACAATACAACGGCTCATTATAGCTACGCACTAGCCTCGAGATCATAAAATCACAAGTTTATCCGTTTCCGTATACATGTAAGGTGACTGTACAGAGATAACAAAAAGGTATGCGCTAACAATCATTATAAAACGGCGCGTTAACTCTAAGACGAGTGTACGCAAATTAATACCTTCCCTCACTCAGCGCTACAGCAATGATTTAAATGTGTTCTCAACCACGCTCACATGTGGGCGCAAATGGGTGCGTGCGTGCGTGCGTGCACATTATCATCCCTTCTATTTCACTTTGTTCTTTAATGCTTACCCTACTAAGGTTACCATACCAAACTTAGTACCATACCAAATTAATGACCGAATTAAAATATTCATCTTCGGTTAAATTTCCTGTGCTCCTCATTTTGTAACACCGCGACCTGTAGAATTTCGTAAACCTTGCAGCCTTTTAAAGACGCTGTTCCTGAAATATAAAGCTAACACTCACTTTATGAAGATCAGAGTTCGTTGTTTGTCACAGTCCTTAACTAAACATATCCAATAAAAAAAAAATACGTGCTGTTTTAGGTTCTCAACGCTGGTTTTAAAGTTTAGCTCCCGCTGTCCCACAGTATACATTGCAATGTCCAAACGAAGCTACGTTTTCTTCTCATAATCAGATTCTTTTTGCCGTGCTCTTGCTTTGTTTAACATGTCTGTCTGTAGCAGAAACATTGACAGCTTTAGAACAAACCACGAACATATATAACAGGCAGCAGCCGACATCGAATAATATATACGTTGCCCACAAATGACCGCTTACCGTGTGATGTTGCACGCTTTCGTGATGTCACATTCAACCTTCGGCCAGTGGCAAAGGAACTCGGACGCAAAAACACATCGATAAAAACACGTTCTATATGGTCTCCTGGTATGCCGGCAGCTCCTGAACGATCGAATACACATTTCCACCGAAAAGCCAGAGTAACAAAGTATATTACGAAGTGCCTCTAGTATACATTATCCTCCAGATCACGTCCACAGCTGGAAATCACGCACTCCGGATTCTTTTGCCTTTATTTGCGCTTTACGTCCGCTGCAAATCCACGTAGATTGTACTTGTTTTTGTCAAGCTAAGTGAAGCTACAGGACCTCCAGCACTGCTTGCTCCTTTGATCTTAGCACTCAATGTTTTCCTGGCATAGAGGCAAGTAATATAGTTTACCCGAAAGTGTCTAGAATCGTACTGCGCTCTGGTGATACGCCAAATAAATCCGTAAAATTTCAATACAGAATTACAAAATGCGAGATGGTAGTCCTACGTGGCTGAAAGTGCGGTGAGCTAAAAACAGCAAAACATTCAAATACCAATACTGTAGAAAACAAATTCACTCTCGTGGCCTTGCGAGACATACCAGACGGAGATTGAAATGTAATGTGTGCGGCGGCTTACTCTCAAAGGTCACCACTCACAGCTTGAGTTAAATGTTTCTTTACGTGTCTTTCCAGAATATTCCCGCGCAATATTTCCCGTTGTTCCTCGTGGAATTCAATCGTGGGCACCGCATACGGCTTCCAAATCCGGTAAATATTTTATCAAAGGAGAAAAGTACCGTACCACAAGAAACGGATTTGGCACGACATCACTCCATTTGTCGGACGCAAATGCACTTCTAGCGCCATCACAGCTCCATGCCTACATGAAGGAACGCTAGGAGGGGACAATGCTACTTTTCTACTCTTCGGAAGAAATATCTGAGCTGCCCGTCAAGCTTCCGGTAACGTAATGTCAACTATACCCACTTCTGTGCTTCAGAAATCTAGGCACGTTGTGTTCGCGTCCTCCAAGAATACGCCTAACTTTGGCTCTCCCCAGTTTCGTTACCGCTTTTTCCCACCGTCAATGAGGAAACACACACTCGACGTCGGAATACAGACGCAGCACAGGCTTCACCGCCGTCCACGTTATAAACTTTCTCATTGTAGGCGATGGAGTACTTGATCACCACAAAAAGACCAGTACTGTCTATGTATTGCATGCGCTTACAGGAACTCATTGTCATTACTGTCTTCTTCCTAACACTATTTAGTTTATCTGGACGTCCCAGTTGACCTGCTTTCTTTCCTTGTAATTGCGGGATGGCGCTTTGCCTCCTGAAAATGCCAAGCTTTTGTGCAAGTAATGCTCTCTTCTTTTCGAGGAAGGCTCCCCCATTGCAGAAATGCACAAATATGAATGCAATCTTGTGCAGGAAGTGTAGTAATGGCTCCGCAATTACAGTTATCTTGACTCCACTTGCTGAAGTCAGCATGGCGATCACTGCGGAGGGCAGATAGTCTGAGAAACGGCTAACGGATGTTTCGTGTACATGGGCAAGTAAACAACAGGAAATGCACGTCAGTGTCTTTTCCCAGGGTTGTATGCAGTTAGGGGTATTTTCTTGACAAAGCCCTTCCATTTGCACGTGACAACAGGGACGATCGAGAGCCACCCCAGACCATATTTTTTCTCTCGTAATATTCCTCCACATTCGTTAGATTGCGAGGGACTTAGCGGGCATACACGGGGAAACAAAAACACACGTGTTGCATCTGAGGTATTTTTTTATCTTTGATTGCGGCTAGCAAGGTGGTAATTTATTATCGCAAAGCGAGTAAGTTTGTTCTTCGTGTTGTCGTGTGGATTACTATCCGTCTTAAATATCTGAGTTATTGTGGAGCTAGTGCTCCATAAGACAGCAATTGCAAAACAGTCGCTCACCGTGGCAGTTAAGACGGTCAGTTTTCCCCATTTCATCTTGCGATACGCTCAATACAACTTACTACCACAGAAAAGCACGCCAAACACGGATTGCGCGAGACATCTGTGCCCCGACGTTCATGTCTGGTACTTCGTTCCGTTGTTGTTAACTCGGCTAAGCGCATAATAAGCAAGGCGCCGCGTGACTTGACGATTTCTCTGTTGTTACGGATAACAACTTCTGTCAGCTTCTCATTTTCCGAATGAGAAGACCGTGGGAAAAAGGCCTATAGACTGAGCGCCATGTGCAGCCACTTCAAGCTGACATTATACCATGCCTGCTGCTTCCTCTCTGTTGAGAGTGTTTACTAGAAAGCGATGCAGCAATAAACGACGGAAGTTTCACAGCGCGTACTGTATCACAAGCACTGCCATGGCGCTGATCCACTGTCCGCATTAAGCAAAATTTCGTTAAACTCTCACTGGACAAGCCAATGTTTCTGACACTACTGGGGATACAATTTTTCTCGTCAGGCGCAAAAATCCCTCAAAAGTGGCACATCACCTGTCGAAACCACTACGATTTGTCAGAAAAGCATGCGGGATGCAATCTAGAAACAGCTGAGAATTTTTGCTGCATAACTAAGATAACGGATATCACAATACTACGAACAAAACAGCGAAGTCCGATTATCGGACGTCCATGCAAAAGCAAAGGGGACAGAATTGCCCTATAAGACCATTTTTCACATTACCGTGCGGATTAGCTTCTGCAGTTCTATGCAGCATTGTCTTAGGACCTTTTTTTTCAACTTCAACTTCAACTTTTTATTCTTCTAGTTACAGACTAGAAACGTCCTCCAGGGCTAAAAGCTGCCATGAGCAGCTTGACTGGACCCAGGAGGCGTTGTACATGACAGCGCGATAACAGTAAACGTTTCGGTACAAAACTAAAACGAAAATTTGGCACTCAGATACATGCTTTACGAGAGGATGTTTTCACATTAGACTGCGGGTTAGCGTCTGCAATGCGACACAGCGCTGCAATATGAAGACAGATAAGAAAGTTCGTTTCGAATAGGGCGAAGCAATGAATGCGATAGCAAGAAACTAATGCTATACGAAGTGAGGCTCGCCAATGGATACTCTCACCTTAAACAGCGCTCCTGTTGCAAAGGCGGCCGAAGCAGCGAAGGAAACTAGCGTGCTTCAAGTGTCGAGCTGTGACACTTGATAGTTCGCGCTCATCTTCTGTTTGTTCGTTTAGCGGCGTCCCTTGAGCTCGAGTGACTTTCGTACGCTCCGTAACATGAGCGCGGACATCATGGTGAAAGCTCGAAACATCCCTCTTCCCCTCACCACGAGAAAACCGCGCGAGCAGACAGCGGAAGAGCAAGGTTCTCCGTGCGCGAATATAAGCGAGCTCGCCGACGACTTTTAAATCCGCCCGTCGCGCTCCTCGCGCCATCTCGCTGGTAATGAAGAAACGCTTATAAGCGCCTGCCGTCTCCGAGTCCTGCCGGTGGTAAAGGGTGTGTATATAACACTCGCCGTTACCTCCTTGAAGGATCTGCGCTTTCTGGCGTAGTGGTTAGCGCCACGCGCTGCAGAACGAGAGGTCGCTGGTTCGATTCCGCGCTTCGGAAGCATTTTTCTGAATTATTTTTCTTTGGGACTTTGATATATATATACATACTTATACATATACGGTGCATGACGGCGGCGACGGCGAAATCCAGCCGAGACTGTCCATATAATTGCTAGCGCAATAAAAACAACAAAAGGTTTTTCCCGATCGAGAGCGCTGTTTCGTGGCTAAAAATGACGACCTACCACACGGGGTTGAACTTTTATTTCCGTGGTTTAAAGGGGTTCTGTACCACTTTTCTAAGTAATGATCGAATGGCATCAGTACTTGAGTTTATTGGTTCACGAATCGAATTGCCGCAAAAATTTCTCGAATGCGTCAGAAACGAGCGGAGTTACATGGATTTGTCACACGCTTTAAGCGCTCTCTCTTTTCTCTCATCCCGACGAGTGCGCTGAAAGTTACGCAGGGAGGCATGCCACCGGAGAAAGAAGTTATGTCAGCGCGCGTCATGACCGGCTATTATCCAATAGCATGCTATCTGTTGTGTGACGCCAAACAGCAGGCACCAGCAGCTCCGAAGAGTGTGAGCACAGGCCTCTATATTATAAGAGAGCGCCTGAGAAAATGGCAACTTCGCGTTCCGCTTCAAAACTCTCCTTGCCGAGCATGACTTGAAGATTTTGCCTGAGCTGTTCATAGCAGTGTCTGCTTTCCGCAGTATGTGTTTATTTCACCAAGCCCGAGGACTAGTTCATGACCTCTTTAAAGCAAAACGTGTTATGACAACAAGCGTTATGATACTATTACTTTGTACACGTACGTGGAGATACTGCTGCTATTGTTAAAAAGCAATATTTAAAGGAAAGCAGCTTTCTCAGACAGATTAAAAACATTCGGCTTGTAATAGAAACTAACTTGATAGGCGAGACATTTTTTTTCGTGGTCATGGATTCCAAAAAGGACATATCTAGCTACTACGTTGACGTATATATAACTTTAATGCAGTGATGTAGGGCGCGCTTCTTCTGTTTTGTTTTTCGTTATGGCGCCCTGAAACGTAATAAAGCGATGCCCTTTATTTTAGGTATGTCAATACTGCTCCTATGTAAGGTTATATAACCTAAATGTACTTCGCTATCGTGTGCATAATCCTTGTCTTGGTCGCTGTATAACGCCTCCTACCGGCTGTCAAAGGTTAAAAAACCACGACTATGCTTAAGGAACTCAAGGAGCCGCGACTATTGCGCAGCGCTTCTCGATATATTCGTGCTTTGCATAATTTCCTTTATTTCAACTTTGGTACTGTGATATTAATGCTATATTGCAACGACATCCGTATAACGACAAGAGTGTCCATTTATTTCTAAGAAAACCCAGCCATTCGAATTTAGTTCATTACATGCAAAAGAAATTTGACACCTCTTTCAGGCGTCAAATTTCTCGCGCATATGAGACCAGTTGAAATTTTGAGACCTCTTTTATCAGAATTCTAGTAGGAGTGCGTAGCCGGTTACATAATTTCCCATGCCATAATTCTACCGCATATGATAGGAAACACAAATCAGCTTGAAATAGAAAGTTTCGTCCTTAGTTTCAAACGGTATACAAAACGCCAAGTTTAAACAAATTTATGTAACTTGACGCTGAACCTGCTATTGGAAGAGGAGAGAGTTTTTGTGTTACATCAATCGCCAATGTCGGCATTTCGTGCATGTCGCAGCATGCCAGTGAAACCGAGATGCAGTACGACAACAAAGCACAATTTAGCAAAGCTTTTATTTAGATAGTTTTTAAAGTTTCCGCATGGCTGTACGGTCATTTATTTCTTTATGTATATATCATGTACCGGCTTTTGTCCGGAAAATAGAAAAATATTGGGTCAGCTAGGCACTAGTGCTGCGAAGACTGTGGAAACAGCGGAGCTTGTAGACTTCTCCTCCTCCTCTTCCTCAGCCTCACATCACTCCTCCTCACGCTCACTTCCCTTTCTCACCCTTTTACTATACTGTAGTATCAACACCTTCTAGACTGTAAGGCTGGAGGCCTCTCCGCAGTCGGGGTGCTGACGTCACTAACTGGAGGCGGCGGCGGGAATTCGGTTTCCCCCTTTTCCGGCTGCGTGCTTGAGTGGGCCGCACAGGGGAATAACTCAAACGCGGATGGATACAACTTGACACGTGTCACAGGTCGTCGTTTAGATATCCGCAGCATTATTCTGAAAAAGAAACAAAAATGGCGGAAGAAAGCTGCAGTAATCATGTGACAGTTATGTTTGAATGAAATATGACCATCTAGCGAGAAAACGTTGCACTCAAAAGCGCACTTCATTGGATGACCGAGGACAAGTAGTGCGGCAGGACACCGGCCCGTCAGTCTGTTTTTCGCTGCTACACGCGGCGCGTCGGTGCCCTCAGTGCGGTGTGCCGTTTTCCCGAAATTGTGAGAACATCGTGCATGCTGCAGCGTGTGTGGGGCATGGAATTCTTTATACCGAACAATTGCTATGTCCCTCACTGCCGTGGCAACTTCGACTCGAAGCGCAAGGTGTGCGTTTTCCCCAAGACGGGGAGCTGCGCAGAAAATTGCTGCGCGCAATTTCACGTGACAACTTCACTCCTTCGCAGTACTCCGGGGTGAGTCGTCCTGCAGAAGTTTCTCCATGTACTTCCCAGCGTGATTAGAAATACGGCGGTTGCTACTTACAGAAATCTTAACGACGAAGACGAGCAATGGCATGACCTTCAGAGGGAAGCTAACTATTCATGGCCTGGCTACAACGTAGTTGTCACTGAATAAACACTGTCACAGATGAAGGACATTATCCAGGTATTGGTCTATGTGGCAGGGTATGCTGTCTACGCCGCCTTGAAGAAACTCAAATGTGAGCAATGCAGAGAAGCATTGACAGTGAATAAAGAAATTTCAGTTTGTGTTGCAAAGAAGCACAGTGACCTCATCAGAGCAATGGATCGATGAGGCCTCCTGCATTCAGCGCTGTTGGTCGTAAATTTTGTTGCGCATAATTATGCAGTCGTGGAGCAATGGTCCAAACATGAATTGCTTTTAAAGTCCTTAAACGAGCGCCAAGTAGTTACAGACTTCACCGTAAAGCTCCTAACCAACGACGAGTCATCAGATTTTCATACCTGCTACGATGGACACGTGCTCTATCGTGTTCATCGGTGCAGCACGAATCTTCTCAGGCATTTTTTTTTTCAGAAAATGAATGATAAGATTTTAGAAGCTGAATCGAAATCAAAGAAGGTAAAGCTGCAAACGCTCATCTGGAAATCGCTCTGGGAGTGGCTTTGTCTCTACTTTAAACAAACTTATTGAGACAAGATGTCATCAGTCTCCAATTCTTGTTTATAAAGCACGCTCGCACCCTGGTATGAGACTTCCTCTGATTTATCTATTACCTGCCCAGAAATTTCCCTACCACTGGTAAGAGCAACTCAACCAGGGAACTGTAGGGAGAATATGCGTTTTCGCATTACCAGTTAACCTTGTACATTTACTAAACGTAGAACGTTGTCTCGATTCTATGAATCGTTTTTTTTATTCGAACTTTCCTCAATATTTTACAAAAAGATCATTCTCTTCGAGGTGCGACTAAGTATTCAGACTCATTTGTGGTCGGTATATTAATCAGTCGCAAATTTTTGCTTCCTGCAGGATGTATAACCAAGAACCGAATACCGTATTTACTCGAATCTAGGCCGGCCCCGATTCTACGAGTAAGCCGACCCCCGAAATTCGCAAGGCCAGAAAAAAAAAATGAATCATTGTACTAGAATCTAACCCCCCCCCCACTTTCGCACATCGTTTTTTCGGAAAAAAAAAAACATTGGCTTCGATTCGAATTAATACGGTAACAAAATTTTTCGAAGTTTCTGCACATTCGATATATCTATTTCTGCTTACTTCCGAGCTGAAATACAGGGCATAAGCTGAGCAAAACTGTGTTTAAGTGTTTGCTATTCCTAACAGCAAGCGCACTTCTTTTACTGTACGCAAAGGAAAAAGTATCTGAAAATATGTGGTTTATTTGGCCGTAAATATTTGCACGCAGTTTTTTCAATCCTGGGAAATGAATTCTTCGGCGCAAAACCGGAACACTGAAGAAGCAAAAGGCGCGAACAAGCGCACAGGAGACGTTACTACGCTAGCTTTTACTTCTCGGTAACGAGCCGCCGCCGCTGCCGCTTAGTGACGTCACGGCGGCAGTCTTCAGGCCTTGAAGTCTAGAGGATGTTGGTAGTGTACATGGCTATGCTATGTTTTCTTTCTCTCTTTCGGTTTCTCTCTTTCTATTTCTCTCTCTTTCTTATCTCTCTCTGTTACTCTTTCTTTCTTTCTCTTTCTGTCTATCTTTTTCTCGTTCTCTCACTCATAACAGCGCAATCATATGGTTCCCATAAATGCTTGTTCTGCTGTCGTGCCTGGATAGCCAAGTGGTTACGTGGCTCGCCTTCGGACCGTGGGTATTATGGACACTCTCGGCTGGTCTTTGCAGTCGACGTCGCCGTCATGTCCCGTGTATATATATATATATATATATATATATATATATATATATATATATATATATATATATATATATATATATATCATCCACAAAGAAAAGTAATTCGCAAGAATACTTTCCGAAGCGCGGATTCGAATGGCGACCCCTCGCTCCGCGCAGCGCGCGGCGTTAAACGGCTAGGCCACGGAGCGTACATGCTTCAGCATAATAAAGACGAGCTATTAATATACACCATTTGACCTGGCGGTACGAAGGTCCCGGGGGCATTTCAGCGTGTTCTCTGCATTACCAGCGAGATGGCGCGAAGGGCGTGCGTTAAAGGTCGTCGCCCTGCTACACTCTAAGAAAAAAGAGAGTCAAAAGAGGGTCATGGAACCGTGACTCTCTTCGGGTGTCCACCTGACCCCTTTTGGAAGGTACAGGCAGAGAAAAAGAGTTCGCATTTGGGAAGGAGTCACTGGACCCTCCTGAAGCGCGTTTCGATTGGCTTCGGTATACGGAAGAGCCGCCGTATACGCCATACATATCGCGCGCTTGCCCTTTGGCGCCGTTGTGGCGCCTTGCTCGGCCACGCAGAGGGGGTTGGCGCCGGGGTGGCGCCGTGGCGCGCCGCTCTCCTCTCTCAGTCTCTCAGTCGTCTCAGTCAGTCTCAGTCTCCTGGTCTATTGGAATGCGTTGCGTGGTTGTGTTGGTTGCGCGTCTTCGGTGGTGTTGATGGTGTTGACGCCGGCTCCGTGCACGAAGTGACGCTTGGAGGGCGGAATATTCATGGAGCTGCGGACACCGACAACGGGTGCCAGTTCACGGTGAGTGTACTGCTTTCGTAGGTACTAATTATAGAGTTTTAGCTGGGCGTCCGCAGCAGCCTTGCTGAAGTTATAAGTCAGCCATTTCCAACAGCAGCCTGCGTCCGCGGGGCTGTTGCGTATGCCCAACTAAAGCTGTCAGTTAACGAGTTACGACCGTTATGCGCGTTGCTGTACAAGCTCCCATAAAGTGAGCGATGCAAACAATTATCGAGGGTCATTTCTTGCGATCGCACGTTGTGTCTGCACTACTGAAGGTGCAAGATGTCGTTTTGAGATGCCCTTTAGTCTACTTCATAATAACAGTTTTATCGACCTTGAGTGTGCAGCGTGCTTCCGCGCGTGGGAACGTAAAAAAAAAGCCTGTGTACATAACGCTCAGGCGCACTATATATAATGGCTTTTGTTGGCTTAAAGACGGTAGTTTGAGGTGCAGATGTAGTACGGTGGCTTCCAGGACGTACGCGGTAGTCATTCAAGTCGGACACGCCTCGACGGTAAGGCGAAAAAGCTAGAGACTTTCGACGGCGCCCGTTGTTGCGGCCGCCGCCGTGCACTTTTTTTCCTTCGTTTCTGTTTGCTGTTTTCGTGGTTTGCATACACTGCGATCACGTTGGGCGCTATAACAGAATCGAGTGAGTGTACGTGATTGTGGGAGTTATGTGCGCTAATTCTAGCATATGACATGTCTGATCTCGACGTAGACGGCGTACGCACGCGCTGGGTGTCGTTCGGGCCCTAGTACTCGCATCTGTTTATCTGAGTATTTAAGGATGGGTTACGTTTGTAAAACATGCGGTCAATAACCGCTCACGGCATGCCCCTGGCTGCCGGATGATGTGCTTTGTTGTTTTGTTGTTAGCCTTTATTATGTCTGTGTGAACCACTTATTGTGTAGGTTTTGCAAACCTTTACTGCAATTTCATTTTCTCATCATAATATCACGTTCTGCTTTTCAGATACCGTTTTTCATAGTGCTCACGCTGGACAGGAGCGACAACCTAGCAAGCCACAAGTCTGATGCCTCAAGCGGTCACCAATTTTTTATTTATTCTTAATCACAAGGAATAAATATGGAAACATGATGGCGATTTCTGCTGTTTATTTAGCACCATATGACACTGTGCACATCACAGTCGCACATTTTAGTTGGCTATACTCATAGAAGCATGTAAATGAGAAATACCCAAACTTCTTAATTGGAAATCACAGACCATCTTTTCGCGCTTTCTATATAACTTTGCTGGAAAATATGTGTTGTTTTGACGAGTTTTATTAAAATAATGCTAAAACTGAACTATTCTTTTTTTACAGTCGCTGGGCAGAACGGCAAGTATTATTGGACTTGCTTAAAATGAATACTCCACTATTTTCAACAGTAGTCGCGCAAAAGCAGAGCAAGGGTCAAATGAGTAGCTTAAAATACTTGTGGAGTCGCTTGATGCTTCGGTGTGGGTCCCTTGACCCCCGTAGGAGTGTTACCGGCAAGAGTCGTCTGACTCCCTATAAGTGGTAACGTGATCCTCCGGATGAGAGTCTTTCCACTCTTCCTAGAGGGTCAGGGGACTCTCCTAGAGCGAGCCGACCCTGACCCACCAAGAGAGTCACCGTGACTATTTAAAGAGAGTCCTATACGTGGCAAGTCAGAACTCTCCGAAAAGAGTCACGCATACTCTTTTTTTTTCTTAGAGTGTAGTTGCGAGGCGCGCGCTCCGCTAACACCTGTACTTTGCCCTATACAGGGTGTAGTCACCCGAGCACACGCGCGCGCTCTTATCTCTTGATGGGGGCGGTTTGTTCGTCTTGTGCTTTTACTGGAAAGCTTGCGTGGAAGTTCGAGAGTGCACGAATGTCACTTCGCTCGCTGCAGTGGCCGCGTTTGCGAAAGGAGCGCGCTGCTCAAGCACAAAGAAGTAACTGTGACAGCTGTTAGTTCGCGCTCGTCCTGTGTATATATTTCTGCGTTCGTTTCGTGCGCCGTTCTTTGTGTTTGAGCAGCACACTTTGAGTGTCAAGCTGTGAACGTTGTTAGTTCGAGCTCGTCCTGTGTTCTTTTCGTTCATTTTTGTGCTTGAGCAGCGTACTGCACGTTTCGAACTGCTTGCCGTTCTTCGCGGTACATTCCAATTTGTTGCTATTACATTCATTGCTTGGCCCTTGCGGCGAAACTGTGTCGTTTTTAGTGTTAGAAAGCTTTTCTGAATACGGGCTTGGGGCAGGTATTACAAACCCACAAAGCATATACCAACCCTAGAATTGGTATGAAGATAAAACGCTAGCCCATCCAGATACGGTACATATTACGTATTAGCGAAGGCGGTTGTAATGGCGGCAGATAGTACTTGCGAAAGAAAGGCTTTGCGAATATTGGCCGGAATAACAAAGCTATTTGTTCGTAAACAGGCAAATATCCCTATACCATGCATCTGGAAGTGCTGCATATAAACAAGTCTTCTTTCTTTTTTCTTTTTTTCTTTTTACGCAGAAGTTCACTTGACTGGAAGTAATATCACGGTTGTTTGCTTTATCATATGGCTCGATGTTGTACAAGGGGAGAAATTCGGCCTTGTTGGTAAGGAAAGCGCACGTGTTGTGTCCTCCCTTCTCGTCCCTGTGTTTTTTTGCGCTGCAAAAATTTTCGATGTTGTAGTTCCCACTCGCGTTGGCTTTCTAAGCGGATTCGCTAACCGTATCTTTCTTTCAACGTCGCCTATAGAGTATCCGTCCGTAGATTATCCAACGTCATTTTTAATCGATTTAAAAGTTCAAGAAACCGGGTCTTTTCCTTGCTTCATCTTAACATGCCCACCATTACTGAATCGAAACGTTGTGCACCAGCCCATCTCTTTTTTTGTCTCGTTCCTGCCCTTGCTTACTTTTCTTTCCACAGTATGGAATTAATCTGCACGTCCATTTCGCTGCAAAAGCACTTGCTGATCGGCGCGCATGAATACCCACTGAATTGAATGAACGAAGGAACAAAATTTAAAAAAAAACGAAGACAACAACATGAAAAAAGCCAAGCAATAAATGTACTTCAATATGTGAGCTCTTTCGCCAAAACCTGTTCTGCGAACGAAAACGCAACCCTCGATGAGAAGTGCGAGACCAGCTCGCTATTCTCCGGCCACCGGATTATTGACTTCAGAGGTTACTTAAAAGATCAAGAGAAAAATCAACGAATTACGTTGAGCAGTTCCCATTGTCGTCTCTCATAGTGGTTTTTCTCTTTGCTTTCTTTCTTTTATTTATTTCTTTTTTGTTTTTGTTTTGATTTCCTTCTAAATGTTCAATCAAAAGGGTTGATTAAGTATTCTAATATTAATATTAATAAAAAGAACTGTTAATTCTCATTCATCAGCTCATCCGTTCTAGCATAAATTGAGATTTCAAAAATCCTATTTGTATCCGCCGGGTTCTTTGCCAATCTCGCTGAGTGAGTAGTTGCCAGTACTCCCTGTAGCATCATCCTCTTCATCATCACCTAGAGCTTGGTTTCCGCGATTCGGACCAGAGTGACGCGATTCCTGTCCATAAATACAAAGTAGGGCTTATCGCAAGGCTGATAAATTTGCGCATTGATTTCGGCGTGCAAGCTTTCGCAGCAGGAATGGGAACGCAGCTCTGTAAATTATACGCTGCATATTTACGTTCCCTATAGCCGCCGCTCTATCTGTGAAACAAGCCCGCCACATTCTCGTGCCGGCTTATATCAACTCCTATTTTTCTTGCATGTGACGCGAAGTACATCTATACAGTGCTCTACTTTTCATAATTCTGCTGCAATAATCACGCTTTCGTTGGCTTTTAATTAAATCAAGTGTACTGTGTGGGGTAACTCAGGCAGCCTTCATCGCTGCAGCGCGTTCAGACCTTTCTACATATCTGTTCGTCAGTCGCACTAAAAGAATGTCGCAAAAGTTCTTGGGAATTATGTCGGTATGAAGCATTGCGGAAATCGTTGTAGCCCGATACGCCTACGCATGTTTACTGATGGGGCCCATGCCTCCATGGCGAAATTAAAACGCGCCAAGCGTCTCAACGCGGTACCTGGCACACGGGAAATTACTAAAAGTGTTCTTTCTTTATCCACCGCGGCCGTTGCATTCATGCATGACGTAATGGTTACAGTAGTGGGCCTTTGTGTTAGAGGTCCGCTATTCTAATGCTGTCAAAAGGTATTGATGCAAAGCGTTCTTGGGAACCTCTGCTCAAGGTCTCACGAGGCCTCGTCAGTTTTTGGCCTGTCTCCTAAAACCAAGGTTTCGCTTACAAATTCGGCAAACTAAATCCTACAATCTTATAATGAAATGTCCATTATAAGCAACATATAATTAATGTATATGCCTCATCTATTAATGACATACAAAATAAATCTCGTATCGGATTATATGCCCACCCATCTGACGACCTCCAAACGCGTGCTGTTTGATTGACTCAGTTCTCTGCCCAATTACGGTGTGAAATGAGAAACCGGCGAGATTTAGCGAGGGCTGAACAGTCATCGTGTAACCTTGCGCCGGATTCCCCGTAGAAAGCTTGCTAATAAAATAAGTTACGTCGCGTGTTCATCTATATCATATCTCGTCGCTTCTTTGCTGCAAGGAAAACGCCATCCAACGCTGTATATCGTAGCTTCGGGCATGACAATGCCCTTCTGATCGCGACGTTGCGGATTCGTTCTTGGCTGCGTCGGACGGTTTTCGATGATGCAGAAAGGCAAAAACGCACGAGCGCTTTTGCCTTTCAGTTACGTTCTTCACTAACCTCGCATTGAGATAGCGCTTTTCAACGCGAAGCTCCGCATCTTCAATTTAATTGGTGAAAAGAAAGTTTCAGAGAAATAGTCGTCGCAGAAGGAAACGGCATAAACATTAAACCATGGAGTAATGCAATGCTAAAAGTTATATACAGTATGCAGGAATGATTCCGTCCTCACCCTATCCTGAGTTCGGTAAAGCATCACGAATGAAAGTGTTTACGAGACCTCTACTTATGTCGAAAGAGTGCTGCTGACGTACATGTTATCGTGACATCAACGTTGACTTAGCAATGGATGTAGTTGTAAGGAATTGGTTTGGAACCCGCTATATATTTTTAAACATATTTGACTTTGACGCTACGAAAATGCAGTGGACTCCATTGCGAGGCACTTAGTCGTGCCGACAACACGCGCTTTTCAATTAAGCGGGAACTGCACAGGCGCGGCTATGTTTGGCAAGATTTACAGATAGGAACCGCGCTGTTGTGGCGTTTCATAGCGGTGGAGACCTGGAGATGTATGTTACCAGAATACAGGCATCATATGTACTCATTTATAATGGATGTATTGCCATGTGCTATCGCGTTCTTCACAGCTAGCATGCGAAGCAATGGCTAGGTATAATAATCATTCATTCTTTGCATCGTATACTGCAGATGAACCCTATCTATTCCAGATCTACAGAACGCAAATATCGGCGGATTGAACAGTCTCTGAAATATAAATAAATGTTGTAAAAGTTAACTGGGAGCAAAAACTGAGATGAAAAAGAAAAATGTGAACAGTTTTTTTTTTTCTTCTGTTTGGTTGACCATCATTGCGTCCGCGCATTTGTCACTGTCCGGCAGCACACATAACTGGTCTTTGAATCTTTCGCTCAAACTATAGCCGACTCTACCGGATGGATTGCATCAGGCAGGTCTTCTATACATATGGGCGCATGAAGTTACGAAACGCTGCTGTGTCGTCATCCTCTCACGAGCGCGCCACTTGAGCATTGTTTACAATCTCTTATTCGTGAGAAAAGATTCGTTGTTTTACATGTTCGTTGTTTTACATGTGGTATAGAGCAAACAAGGCAGGTGAGACGACAGTAAAGACGAATACACGGTGCTGCTCGGCGCCTTCTGGGCCTTCTTCGATGCCCCCCGTCTGCGCTGCACCTGACGCAATGCAATGCCAACGGAACTAGCCATAAACCCGCTGTTTTTTAACCTTCTTTGTGTACACAGTGTCTTCGGCGCCTGCAAATTCGCCAATGCTTATGTCTGTTGACCCGGCCTCCTTTCTAGGGATGGGCATAGCTGCTGGTCTCACCTATTTTTGTCCTCGTGCAGAGATCTCACGCGTCCATTTTCCTCTTCGCTGTTCGCCGCCCTTGTGTGCGTGTGATGGAATGCGTGCGTGCGCTCGTGTCCATGTCCAATACTCTTGTCTGTCGTTGTCAACGTCCAGTTTCAGAGATATAACTACAGCAAGTTATCTGAAAAGTAGGTTCAATGACTGGTGAGTGATTTAAAGGACTAAATGTACAGCAAGAACGTTGAAAAGTACGAATACGTAGCAGAAAGGACTTGAGTGCCGAAAAGGTAAAATAAATAAGAACGCTTGAGCGCTGCACGTGCAGCTTGCGTGCGGATAATAACAATAATTGTCGGAGCCCCAAAACCACGATATGATCATGAGAAATGCAGTAAGGGAGAGCTCTGTAAATATCGATCATATGGGGTTCTTTAACGTGCGCCTAAATCTAAGCACATGTGGCATCCAGCATTTCGTCTCCACACTGCAAACGGGTTTGAGCCTTTTAGGGATTTTCGGGCTCGACGCATAACGTGCATCCAAAAGGTACTACGCAAAACCCCCTTCAAAACGAGGTTCAAAAGGAGGTTTTATTTACATCCTTTAAGGGAGTGATTAGACGGAACTAAGGAGGTAAATTGGTGTTTTTATTGAACTCATTTTGAGGGCTTGAACGGAGCGCATTTGAAGTTTTTCTGGTTCTTTTGAGAGCTTTTAAAGCCTCCTTTTGGAGGTAAAGTTGTTGTTTTTATGTAAGCCATTTTGGGGGCTTGAACAGAGCGCATTGAGAGTTTTTCTGCTTCTTTTGAGAGCTGTTAAAGCCTCCTTTTATACGAGGCCCTAGAGCGGTCGCGAAATGAAAAAAAAAAGTATTTTAGGCAGTATATTACGTTCACCGGTCAATTTCAGCTACTATTCATCACTAGGACATAATAGAAAACGGACACCAAAGTATTTAAGCACAATCATGACATTTGCATACAAGTACGCACGGCACAGGAATCGAACTCGCGACCACACGCACTCAAAGCAAGCACTATAACCATTACACCACAGCGCCACCACTTGCAAGCTCGCTTTTTTTCGTGGGCTTATATATGTACCAATGTATGTACAAAGCGGCTGGTAACCTGTCGGCACAACTTCGAACTTCTGTTCTTGTACCATCGGCGTGTGTTTGCTCTTGCGGAAGGTCAATACATAATTTGTGGGGCGTCATGCAGGCCGAGCCGATCGACGTAAACACCCTCGGCTCCGAATTCTCCGGTTCACCGTGTCGTGCCGCTAGAAAAATTATAAACGTGTGCCCTCTTCGCTCGCGCTAAATTCGTGAATACCAGCGTGACAAAGGTATCTTCAGATGAGCGAACGTATGTGCATTCCATGAGCGTATGCTGTGGAGCAATTTTCGTTATTTCTGCAGCCGCGAACTGCGCGCGTCCAGATGCGGCAGCGTGTTATGAGCGGTTCGAAGACCGCCTGCGTTCTCATATGAAAGTTACACACGCAGAGGCCCGACTTAGAAGAACATTGTAACGCGCCTACATTAAGTGCATTTAATGCGCGCGTACTGCCGCGAGCTGCACGCAGGGGCAGCAGCGCGCTCTGAGCAGCTGAACAAAAATCTGTTTCCGCAATTAGCGCTTATTCGCAATGCACCCTTTAGCGCGGACCGCCTGCGTTCGCATATGAAAATTACACACGCAGAAAATTCCAGAGTTACAAGGACATTGTAACGCGCCTACATTAAGTGCGTTGAATGCGCGCGTACAGCCGCGAGCAGCGCCTTCTGAGCAGCTGAACGCTTATCTATTTCCGCAATAACGCTTATTCGCAATGCACGCTTTAGCACGGCATTCATTGATTCTCTATAACGCATATTCAGTATTTATTTGCTTTCATACTCGGATGCTACCTACATTTCTTACTAATTAGCTTTTATTGGTAAGCATCACGCCACCGCGTTAAAGCGAATGCCTAACGCGTGCCCCAAGGTCAAGGACAACCTCCCCAGTTTACCAGTGACAGGTCTACCATAAAACAAAAAAGTTAATGTACTTGCACTTCTCTCTTGTGAACGTCCATGTGTACTTGGCCCTCCCCTCAGACAGATGATGCAGTATCCATTAAAAAAAAGCATTACCCTCTTCCTCAATGGAACAGCTGTTCTTGAGAAAATATGGTTCTGTTGAATTACTTCACCACAGCAGCAGAGAGGTTGGCTTGTTTGCAATTCAGAATTTCACAATTGCAACACAGAAACATGAGGACTGTAGCAAATATGCAGAAAACTGGAAAAACTATCATATGTGCACTCCCTCGTCCACCTGCACACTACGTTAAACTTTATTTATACAACAGCAACCTTCAATTATGCTACTACTGATAAAAGATCACTCAATCTACGTTAGAACACAGTGATGACTTTTTGTATTTCTGTTGCCTATCTTCTACAATGTGTCATAATCTGTGAATCATCTGTTCAATGTGTTTGGTAATAAAACAAGCAGTTACATTGAGCAGGCAGTGTTTCAGCAATTTGTTTTGCAAGCACAAATTCATTTCTTCAATTTGCATGCACAACAAGTAGTGATACTTCAATTGATACAAGAACCAGTGGTTGCAACATTTTATTGGAATCAAAACAGCAGCAGTTCTCGTGTCAATGTAAGGATATAGGTATATATTTCCATCGTCGTGCACAGAACCTACTCCCAAAACTGAACACGTGGAACAACATATACAGTACAGCCTAAGCACTATACATAATTCACAGCAGTAAAGCAATACGAAAGTAGGGTGTAAAATCTCATCATGATGCGCACTAACATGTGCACTTCACCGTGCCAGTATGTAAGTATAATCCAAAAAAATATGCTACCCAAGGAACTTGGTGTCAGTCTACACACGAAGGCAACTAATTAGTACAATAAGGCTAGCATCACTTTTGGGAAATATGAAACCGTGTAGACAGGCAGTTGTACAGTTTTTTATTGCATTAGTTTGCCCTATGGCATCAAAACATGTCGCACATGATTTTGGAGTGGAGTTTCCTACAAAAAAGCCCAAAATAGACCTGTGGTGTTGACTGTAGGTCCACTTACCAAGGTGCATAAAAGCATTCAGCAATGCCCACAAAATTACAAGGTTGCCTTCATATGTTGCTGTACATATTTACTCACAGATACCTGGAAGCCATCGTAAATTTCTGGAAGTGTGCTTGGGAACTTGTCGGCATAATCACATGACTGCAGTGTACCAATACTTCTAATATGCATAACAAGTACAGCCATGCTTCAATGTTTTTATGCCAGCTAGTGCCATCTGTAACTCAAAAGTTCATCCTTAATTCCTCACTTGATGGCTTACGCATAATTACCACATTGAAAACAATCCAAGCACCATGGCTGCAACGTCAACTTGCAATTAGGCAATCACAGGCACTAAATAAAAAAAATCCTGTAATTAGTGATTGGTCGCTTTGCACATTAGATCCTAGGACTTAATATGCCATGGGGATGAATAAAAATTGGCCACACATATATAGAGACTGTGAAACAGTCGGGAGTTCATTTCATAGGTAAGGAAAACGTGAAAACGAAATCAGAACACATAGCAACAAAGGGGACGGAACGACACACTACTAACAACTGAAGCTGAACATGTGCGGCTTTTTTAGTCATGTGTGTTTATATCTTTCTGTGGTTTTGATTACACTTCAGTTACTAGTAGCACACCAATGCTCTCCTGCTCACCAGGCCGACACGTTACACCGCCTTGCACCCCCAAGACAAAATCCTGCCGACACTCATGCCCACAATACACTTGACTTGAACACAGACTGGTGGGCAAGCAATACTTGCTGCTTTGCCAGAAGTGTATTCCTGAAAATTACACAAAAAAGAAGTCCACGAAGATTTCTGTATACATTGTAGAGAAGCCTTGGGACATGGTAATGGGTTACCCTCTCCAGCGCCTTCTAGTGGGTCATCCTCTTTGGCTGCTTGAAGAAAGAACGCCGCTCGCGCAGGGAGTTCGTGCCTTGCCGTGACTGTCGCCATCACTCATTGTCGTTGAGTGCTGTCTATTAAACACCTTAACAATTTGGTGGAGAGTGCTCTGCTCCCATTCAATGCCCCTGGAGCTCCGATCCCGTACCTTGCCATCTACTATGCCTCAAGACGCCGCCCAGCAAACGCCTCCTCTCGCAACGAGCACATGTCCCGGTGTCCCCCGTATACGCGACCCACCTATCTTCACTGGCGCCGATAGCACCGACGTGGAGGACTGGCTCGCAATTTACGAGCGCGTCAGCATCCCCAACAAATGGGACGAAGAAGGCAAGTTAAGCAACTTGGTGTTCTACCTCGCGGGCGTAGCAAGCTTGTGGTACAACAACCACGCGTCCGATTTTGCGACTTGGGCCGATTTCAAGACCGCCGTCATCAGCGTTTTTGGCCGCCCAGCAGTTCGTAAGCTGCAAGCCGAACAGCGCTTACGTGAGCGATCTCAGCAGGCCGGTGAATCTTTCACCAGTTATATCGAAGACGTCCTGGACTTGTGTAAGAAAGCCAACGGCACCATGTCCGAGTCTGACAAGATCCGGAACATTATGAAGGGCATTGACGACGATGCCTTCACCATGTTGCTCGCTAAAACCCTTCCACCGTGGCCGAGGTCATAACACTGTGCCAGAGCTACGAGGAGCTCCGCCGGCAACGTTCGATGACCCGTCGCTCCCCATCACGCGACGCAGAGCTTGCTGGCTTGGCGGCAATATCTGACCAGGCCGCGTTGCTGGCAGAAGTCAAGTCATTCGTGCGCGAGGAAATTGCACGCCAGATCTCCCTCCTCGCCTTTGCCCACCCGCCGCACGTTCAACAGTCGTCGACCACCCTTCTTCCTCCTCTCCGCCGAGCGATTGAGCAGGAAATTGCGGAGGTCATGCCTGAGTACCACCCGCAACCTCCAGCTCCTGCGCCTCAGAGTTACGCTCAAGTTGTCGCCAGGACGCCCCAAGTAATTCCTGCGGCTGCCCCAATGAGTTACGCCGAAGCCGCCGCTAGACCTCCGTTCTTTGAGGCGGGTGTGCCGGCTACATATGCTGACGCCATCCCTCGGCCCCGACTGCAGCCCACTATGCAGTCATTTCAGCAGCCGACTCGTCAATCACCTACTGCGACATGGGCGGGACCTACCCCGGCGAACCGATGGCGCACCCCCGACAACCGGCCCATCTGCTTTGCTTGCGGATACGCCGGTCACGTGGCACGTTATTGTCAACGCGTGCAGCCGCCTCGAGTCGCGTCACCTGTCACCAGCCAGTCAAGCCGTGCATTCTACGACCCACCTCCACCTATGTCGCCGACGTCACGCCCACCTCCAGCTACTCGCCGCTCTCCGTCTCCCCGACGTCGGTCACTGTCACCCATGCGGCCTCGTTCGGTCGCACGAGAGCAGGAAAAACTAGTCGTCGCAGTCCAGGAGGCAAGGGCTGC
The DNA here is from genome assembly GCF_013339695.2 of Rhipicephalus sanguineus. Taxonomy (NCBI): domain Eukaryota; kingdom Metazoa; phylum Arthropoda; class Arachnida; order Ixodida; family Ixodidae; genus Rhipicephalus; species Rhipicephalus sanguineus. The sequence continues at coordinate 116,069,304 of NC_051176.1, read as the reverse complement.
GACGCTATCGAACTGTGAAAGCCCTCAGCGAAGTCCATCGAATGTAATCGACGTGCTTGTGGACGGTGTTCGCGCATCGGCCCTTATCGATACTGGAGCCGCTGTATCCGTTATGGCGCAAAACTTTGCCGCTTACTTCGAAAAGTGATGACGCCACTTTCTGGGATGTCCCTTCGTACCGCGAGCTCCCAGAGTATTCATCCCACAGCAGTATGCACTGCTCGCGTCGTCATTCAGGACGTTCTGTACGACGTCGAGTTCATCATAATTGCGGCATGCTCTCACGACGTCATCTTGGGATGGGATTTCCTGTCCCGCCACGACGCCGTAATTCGTTGCGCACCAGCCGAAATCGAACTCTCACCGTTCTCACATTTGACGCCGACAGACAGTCCATCGGCAATGACCAAGATCCTCGTCCAAGACGATACGAAAGTGCCTCCAAACTCGTCAACGGCTGTGTCGGTCTACTGCGCCGGTCTCTCCGACACCACTGCACTCCTTTCGCCATCTGCCCGCGTCTGCACTAGGAAAGGGTTGCTGGTACCTTTTGCGACCGTGCGAGTCACTCAGGGCAGCACCACTATTTTTGTTACCAACCCATCCCCGTGCATTGTTACGTTGGTTCGAGGGGAATGTCTCGGCAAAGTGGAACCCGTTGAAGACGCAGAAGTTCTGGACGCACCCGATGACTCGCACTGTACCAGTTCCCGCACCATCAGTGCTGTTTCCACGTCTGATTCGTCACCTACTGATGTATTTGGTCCCTCCATTGCTGACAACCTTACGTCGGTCCAGCGTTCGCAGCTTCTGTGCTTGTTGGATGAATTTCGTCATTCTTTCGATGTCGGGCAAACTTCCCCCGGCCGCACGTCCGCTGTTACGCATCGCATCGACACTGGCGCCCAACCACCACTACGGCAACGTCCATATCGCGTGTCTCCCACAGAACGCCGGGTAATTAACGAGCAAGTGGACGATATGCTTCGACGCGATGTAATTCGGCCCTCCGACAGCCCATGGGCGTCTCCTGTTGTTCTCGTTACGAAGAAGGACGGTTCTGTGCGGTTCTGTGTGGACTACCGACGGCTCAACAAGGTCACCCGCAAGGATGTTTATCCACTGCCGCGAATCGACGACGCGATTGACAGCCTCCAAGGAGCAGAATTCTTTTCATCTCTCGATTTGCGCTCGGGGTACTGGCAAGTACCCATGGCTGATGACGCTCGACCAAAGACAGCCTTTGTCACGCCGACGGCTTGTACGAGTTCAACGTCATGCCGTTCGGTCTGTGTAATGCGCCCGCGACCTTCGAGCGCATGATGGACACCGTTCTGCGTAACTTGAAATGGCACACGTGCCTGTGTTACCTGGACGACGTCGTCGTCTTCGCTCCGGACTTCTCCACGCATCTCCAACGTCTGCGGCATGTTTTGACACGTTTGAGCAACGCCGGCCTCCAACTGAATCTGAAGAAGTGCCGATTTGCGGCACGGCAGCTGACAATCCTCGGCTACGTCGTGTCCAAAGACGGAATCCTTCCCGATCCGGCCAAGCTTCGGGCCGTGGCCGAATTTCCCAAACCTACGTCCGTCAAAGAACTGCGGAGTTTCGTCGGACTGTGTTCATACTTTCGACGCTTCATACGAAACTTTGCCACCATCATATCGCCGCTGACGAAGCTCCTTGGAAGTAACGGACCCCTAAATTCGTGGTCGTCCGAGTGTGACGACGCGTTCGCAAAGCTCCGTCGTTTGTTGACGTCTCCACCCATACTACGTCACTACGACCCTACGGCCCCTACGGAGGTACACACGGACGCCAGCGGCGTAGGCCTCGGCGCTGTCCTTGCGCAACGCAAACCAGGGTTCCCCGAATATGTCGTGGCATACGCAAGCCGTACGCTTACCAGAGCCGAGACCAATTACTCAGTCACGGAAAAAGAGTGCCTGGCGATCATATGGGCCCTTACAAAGTTTCGACCTTATTTGTATGGTCGCCCATTTGATGTCGTCACCGACCATCATGCACTATGCTGGCTGTCGTCATTGAAGGATCCCTCAGGCCGTCTCGCCCGCTGGGCACTTCGCCTGCAGGACTACGACATCCGCGTGCTGTACCGCAACGGACGCCAGCATGCTGACGCCGACGCCCTCTCGCGCTCTCCCTTGCCTGACGACAATGCCCCCTGCTCAGTATCTCACATAGCTGTTGCTTCAATCAGCGTTCACACCATCGCTACCGAACAGCGCAAGGATAAATGGATCACCTCGCTGATCGACTTGCTCACTGATCCGACGGCAACACCATCCAATCGCGCGTTACGTCGTCAAGCCCACCATTTCGCCGTTCGTGACGACATCCTGCACCGACGCAATTACAACGCCGACGGCCGCCAGTGGCTACTAGTGATACCCCACAGTCTGCGTTCTGATATATGCGAGGCCTTCCACTCCGACCCGCAATGCGCGCACTCTGGGGTATCCAAAACTTACCACCGCATTCGACAACGATACTTCTGGCGTGGGATGTACCGCTACGTGCAGAAGTTCGTTCGCGCCTGCCTCGATTGCCAACGCCGAAAACCTGCAACGCACGTGTCGCCAGCAGGTCTACAACCATTACCTTGCCCTAACCGTCCGTTCGGGCGCGTGGGCATCGATTTGTATTTACCACTTCCTCTGAGTTCGGCTGGTAACCGCTGGGCCATCGTCGCTGTTGACCATCTAACGCGATACGCCGAAACCGCCGCCCTCCCAGCGGCTACAGCGCGCGATGTTGCCTCCTTCCTACTACACCGATTCATACTGCGTCACGGTCCACCCCAAGAGCTTCTCAGCGACCGAGGCCGTGTCTTCTTATCGGAAGTCGTGGAAGCCATTCTGAAAGAGTGCCATGCTGTTCATCGCAAGACTACTGCTTACCACCCGCAGACGAATGGCCTAACCGAACGCTTTAACCGCACGCTCGGCGACATGCTGTTAATGTACGTCGCCGCCGATCACACCAATTGGGATGCCATTCTGCCCTTCGTCACCTACGCCTATAACACCGCCCCTCAGAGCACTACTGGTTTTTCACCGTTCTTCTTACTGTACGGAAGGCACCCGTCGCACACCATCGACACGATACTTCCATACAAGCCGGATTCATCTGAGTGTGCGCCTATTTCTGACACAGCCAGGCTCGCTGAAGAGTGTCGCGAGCTTGCCAAGACATTTACGACGCAGGAACAAGAGCTGCAGAAGAGCATTCGCGATGGCACCACTACTTCTGAACCCACGTTCCTTCCTGGAGCGCTCGTATGGCTCTCGGTCCCTACCACTGCAAGTGGCCTTTCTTCAAAACTGCTGCCGAAATACGAAGGCCCATACCGGGTCGTCGAGCGCACATCCCCGGTCAACTACTTGATCGAACCCATCGAACCAGCTTCGGACATGCGCCGTCGAGGGCGCGACATTGTCAACGTGGAGCGCCTCAAGGCCTACTATGACCCACTCATAGTGACGAGCTGTTAGGTCGCCGGACGGCTCCCTTTTCGTACCCGGGGTAATTGTAGAGAAGCCTTGGGACATGGTAATGGGTTACCCTCTCCAGCGCCTTCTAGTGGGTCATCCTCTTTGGCTGCTTGAAGAAAGAACGCCGCTCGCGCAGGGAGTTCGTGCCTTGCCGTGACTGTCGCCATCACTCATTGTCGTTGAGTGCTGTCTATTAAACACCTTAACAACATAAAAATGAATGTCTTACCGAAGATTCGCACTTGACTATCCTTATTGCAGACATTTTGTCAAAACACGAAATAAATACAAAATTGAGATGCTGCTAAGTATTTCCTTGTGAGCGTTTCACTTCGTGTGCACAGGGCGAAAAACAAACGGATGTAAAAAAAATGCGAAACACCACCAGAAGTGTACTCTTGCCATGTTTACCATTATGTGGGTAGTTTTTGATGTCAGTAAAGTTATCATTATAAGTACACTTTAAAAGGGTCGTCAATGTTGGCAAGGTCTTGATTAACCGCACCTACTCTGTTTAGGAGTGAAGATTGAGCAACTTGGCACTGAACCATGGCAAAAATAAACAGCGCACTTCTAGTGAGAATAAACTAAGGCCTGGGCACAATAACAGCGGTTTCACCTTGTCAAATTGTGTCAACAGTCATGATACTATGTATTGACCTTGAAAACTATGGCAACATAATGCAAAACAGCAAATTAATGAGAGGGAATAAACAAGATGATTCAACAATCTGGTTCAACAGACTCAACAGCTGACTTGTATCAATGCGATTAAATTAGCCTTGCACATTTCCTAATGGCTAAGAATATGCACATGTAACCTTGGCAAATTCCACTGTTGATACGTGACCAATGAAGTTGCATTCCTTCCATGCCGTTGAATGGCCGTCCCTTCTTTTCTGTTTTCACTGTTTTCTGATTTTCATTGTTTTCACTAGCGTAAATGTTCACCCTTTTTGATTTTGTCACTTTGCAGATGGCATAGGTGTTTTGCCTTTGAATGTGCACGTTTCTTCTGCTTTGTCTTTCCTGTTTCTTTTTGTATGCGTATATGTTTCGCCTTTGAACGTGCACACGTTTCTGCTGCTCTGTCTCTCTTTTTGCTCTACTGGGCCTTGTGCACTTCTCAAGCTACCATTGTCGCTTTTCACTTGAGGCCCATTTCCTGTATTTTGCTGGAATAAACATTTATCCATTCATTCAATACCATAAAACGCATGTGCTTCACAATACACACTGCACTTAGCAGATGTCTGTCACATGATATGGCCGTCATTGTATAGCTTTAACATGATTTACTCGTTCTAGCTAAATGAATCCAAGCTAATGATGTTAATGTACCTTGATATGCCTATTTCACTGTTCCTTGATGCATATGTATGAAGGTACAGTGCTTATGTACCTTAATATGCTATTTCAGGAGACGGGCAGAGTGCGCAATGCAAAATTGTTGCCAAAAAGTCTTTTCACTTCCTGACAATTTGTGCTTCGGTGGGTTCTCACAGTTGCATGGCGGGAGAAAGATATCCAGGGTAGTTGACTGCATCCAAGGTAGATGCTACAAAATGAGAGCGCACGGTCTTGTCACATGTCAATGTACGCAAATTGACACGATGACGAAGGATTAAAACAAACAAATGAAGTTGGAGAAAAGAATAAATCGAAAAGAAAGTTGTCCTTTATGCACATTCCATCATGCGACAATGTGATAACCGTGGCCTTTTGCTCTAATGTATATTCCCTGAAAGCATCATGCCTCATTCACGCTTTATCGCAGGCAAGAAAATTATATCGTGCAAACAACTTTATCAGGGCGCACTCCTGGGTCGATTGACTGGTCGTATGGAGCATGAGTGATATTCACAGAAGTTCCAAAACATGCATCACACATCATTGCTATCTGAGTTTAACGACTTAAATGCGAAGCATTTGTTAAACACTTCTATGACTTTGAACGGATCTATCTACCTATCTATCTAGCCGCCTACGACTCATAGCTCGTGTGAGTGTTTCGTTAATGGGATGTATGCCAAAATTCGTGTGGCATGACACGACTGCATGAAGAACATGAATGATGGGTCTTAACTTGAAAATCATGATATGCATTTCATTAACGACATGATTTACACGTCACTCTCTTGGTTCTCTTCGACTGTTTCGTTAACTTGATATTTGCCAAAATAGGTATGGCGTCACAAGAGTGTATGACGCACATAAACGACAGTTTCTAACGTGCAAATCATGACACGCTTGTCATGTATGGCGTTATTTTTACAACATGGTCTCGGGGGCGCTAGTGGCCGTTTCGCCTGCTTCATATACACCAAAATTGGTATTGTGCAGTGTGACTGTACGTCCAACATAAATGACAGCTGGCAACATGAAAATAATGACATGCATGTCATGTACACACGCCACGCTCATGGTGCGCTCGCGGCCGGTTCGCTAGCTTGACATACACCTAAATTGATATAGCGTGACGTGATTCTGCGACGAACATAAATGACATATAGTAACATGAAAATAACGACATGTATGTCATTTACGGCATGGAGACTGGTGCACTCGCGTCCGGTTCTCTAACTTGATATCATACCAAGACTGGTATAGCGTGACGTGACTGTATGCCGTACATAAATGACAGCTGGTAACATGGAAACAATGAATGACATGCGTGCAATGTAGTACAGCATGGGTTACATGCCACGCTCATGGTGCGCTGGCGGGCATTTCGCAAGCTTGACATGCCGATTTTCTTTTCTTTCTTTTTTTTCTTGCTTTTCATAGCACTTTTCAAGCGACGCAATGTGCAGAAGGTCATCTACAGGTGCATAAGCGACGATAAGGGCTCGCAAAGAAAGAGAACATCAGTATTACTTACCATTTTTGTTCCTGACTGTGCCGAGCACGCAGGGCGCCCATCATCTGCTTGGTAATGCACAGCGGCACGCTCGCTTGAGTCGACGGGCCGTCGCGATTATCGCACTCGCAGCGCAGCATGTCGCACTGTCGTCAAACCACGCATATCACATCCAGCGGCGAGAACACAGTGAGGCTGCAGGCACAAAACGCGCACACACGACCGACACAGCTGATCACTTGAGAAGTGGCGTTCACAAGGCCTAGCCGGCGTAGCTACGACGATCGCGCCGCCGCGGGAACGACTGCCTCCTCACGTTTCTTTCTTTTTTTCTGTTTTTTTTTTTGTTCGCGTGCGCATGCGGCGCGAAGCATAGCGCAGCTTTGTCCCATTTCACTTCGGTAGCGCCTCGTCTGGCTTGCTTTTGACCTGGCGGGGGCGGGCCGCAGTAGGCTGCAGAGGCCAAAGGGCTTGCTCGCTTCCTCTCCAGCCGTTCGGAGGGTCTCGTATATCTCTTTCTCTGGGCTATCTGTGCAAGGGATTTTTAGTGCGCTGAAGCATGCCGCCTCCTTCTTTTACTTCTTTCCCCCGCACAGCTGCATGCATGCCCGCCAGCACTGAAGGCATTATGGAAAGCTTCGGAAAAAAAAAAGAGAAAACATGCCAGAGGAAATGAGATGGGAGTTTTTTGTTCTTGGAACTCCATTCGACGAATGGCGTCAGATGGTGAATTTACCTCCTTTCTTCCACATAATTTCTTAACGAAGTAAAATTGAGGACGCAGAACTTTATTACACCCACCTCATTACACCATAGGGTAGTACTGTCCAGATGAAGGTAGTATTAAGGAGGATTGTAGCCCTTAAAACGCCCAATTCGGCTAGTTTGCGTTTGCAGTGCATCGAAATGCGGCCGCCGCGGCAAGAAAGAAAGAAAGAAAGAAAGAAAGAAAGATGAAAATACAATCGCAAGTTTCTAACTCAGTGAAAAAAGGGGCTTTCGAGGAATCGCTTATCAGAATAAGTGGACGTAATTGTAATTTAGGTATTATTTTAACAAGATATATATGACACAGTCCCATAAACCGGCACACGCACGGAGAACCGCGTAGTTGAGGCCACGTGATGGACGATGGTGGACAAACGTGGCGCTGCCGCTAACGTCAGGGCACATATAGCCTTCGGCTGCAGCTTACAGAGGCAGGTGCCATGTCGAAAACCCAGCCGAGGCTCCCGACATGTTAGTGCTCACGCACAAACGCGCTCGCGCAGACGTGGATAGTGCGACCAGTGAACGCAGACAAACAGTGGTAGAGCGCGAGACAGCCGGTTCCAGAGATTATAAACAAAACGACACGAACACCGCATGGCACAGACACGTACGCACGCAAGAAGAAACAAACAAATGCAATGTGAAATCACCCCCCCCCCCTCCCACGCACACACACACGGGCGATGCTACACATACGCCAGATTGGGAACGGACGGGGGCACGGATCGACGAGCGCCGCAGACAGTTCACGGTGAAGTGTCATATACAGCCTGTCTCCTGTCAGAACAACAGTAAACGCAACGTAATCTGGGAATTGGGAAAATAAAGAACCCGCCTTCCTTTGGACAGGTGCCCAGTGACGAGTGATGCCGGATTTATTTCTTTCGTTTTGCGGTTGTTTATGGCATAGTTTTGGCCGACTGCTCTGTGGCCCGCGCCACCGACAGCCTTCGAGTACGACCGGAGGAGCTGTAGGCTCCGCGCACAATCCTCCCTTAATTAGGCGTCGAGCGCAAACGTATCAATGGATCACTCCTACCGTGGCGGACAAATGACGAAGGATTCAGGAAAACGGCCTTGTGAGTATAGCGTAAAGGTGAATAATTGATGCCGCCACTTTTCTTGCTTACACCTCCAACCCATGTGAACTGTGTGAACGCTAGGAAAAAATAACTGTACTAGCGCTGAAAGGTGCATCTTTGGTGATGTTCATGAGAAGTCCTTGTGAAGGACTGCTTTATACACGGGACTTCTTCGAACGAGAACGAAACTGTAGTCGAAGCCATCGCCTTATCAGCAGCATTCGATGTCAAAGAGCACAATATCAACGATGTTCCTCTTTAGTGGAAAGAACTTGTTATAAATGAATAAATAAATAAATAAATAAATAAAAATCACAGCATATCCACGTGGTGAATGATGATGAGTGGGGCGAAGCTCCGGAGGGAATCATCGGCAAACCGTGAATCTTCTGTGTAACGCCCCTTCAGTAATCATATAAAGAGTGAGAAACACTGTGTGTATATTACAAACATCAAACTTTTATTTTTCTTAATTAGATGATGCTTGGCTTGCGTTGTCCCTTCATTATCACGGCTTTGTGGTCCGTGAAATGAAGGGATAGCGGTTCCTGTACGGGTTGCAATTGGAAATTTGAAAATAGCAGGTCTATACACGTCCCTCGGATGGTCGTTGGTTTCACATGATCAAAGGACGTGCACGTGAGAGCATATTTGGCTGCCATATGTTGTATTAACCACTCATTGTTCTTTTCGGTAATATCGACAGTCAGGTCACCAACTAACACAAATGGTCTATTCTTGTACTTGTCATAATTACACAATGCCGTGCGAATGAATGTCTTGATATTCCCACTCGACAAATTGGGTGCAAGGTACATGGTCATGATGATGCATCCATCAAAATCGATGGCAGCATATTCACCGTTGTGGCTCTGTGTCGTTGGCAGTAGTTTCAGATCTTGTGACTTTTCTGTTTGTTTGACGTATACGGCCACACCACCTGCAGGACGCTCTGCATCATCGATGCACAAGACTGGAACGTATCCTTTGATATACGGTCTTTTGGCGTTCCACGTCTCGGTAAGACAGAGAACGTCCACCGCAGTAAGCATGGGGTCCCGTTCCACATCGTCTACAAGCTTGACATAAAACCAGCTAGGCTTACATGGTAGGCGGGAAACTACAGAAGGCAACAACAAGTAAAGAAAACATAAGAGAACGGCAATCTTTTGCCAAGACGTTCGACCACTGCAAAGTTAACGGCTATCTCGTGGGTGGGTCTCTGTAGCCTTGTCTTCCATCCGGCGACTCCGAGCGAAAGAGAAAGCGCGCCAAGAGGGAGCCTCATGGCGCGTTACTTCTAAAATGTTGTCTTTGGGCGTCGTTGAAAACACGAGACGCAGTAAAGAAGAAAGAACGCCACACAGGCGAACACGGAACGAGAGTCTCACTCGTCAACGTCGTCTTCTTCTACTGCATACCAAAACGCGCGCTTCTCACGAACTAGAGGTGGCTACTACAAACAAACAAACGGAGGATGGACAGACCCACGGCGTAAGGAGCTTCGCCCCTAATAAATAAATAAATAAAACGTTCATGCGTTTGATTTTTAACAAATTGTTGATTAGAAAGAGGTGTTGGCCGAAGCCTGATCTTTCTCAATACAACAATACGCGCTGAGTAGCAGTCCGTTCTTATACCACACTTTCCTCAAGGAGAAATTGGTGAGATAAAAATAACCCTTTGCGACACGCATTATGATCGGCTGTCTATAAGTGCATGAAATTTACATAATTTCATGCCGAGGTTCTGGAGACCAAATTTAAAGCAAAAGGTAGTGTTAGAATAAATTTTAGTGTATTTTACAGCAGTTAATTGTAATTCAAACATAAGTAATCATCTAATTACTGTAAGTCAGTTAGGCTATGTTTCGTCCTAAACTTAATTGCACGATCCTTTGAAATTACAGGCAATTGGTATCCGATGCCAGCAAGCATTCCTAAGAAAAAGTTAAAAAAATATTTTGAAATTCCTGCCGAAACGCCCTACGTCCAACGGCTCGTTAAACACGGTACTGCCTTCACCAAAGCGATGGTGTGTAGCAAAATATCTCAACCGGAAGTGTTATAAGGGAACTTCAGGCAACAAGAATGCTTATTTTACCATTAGCTGAGTGTTTGCGGTCTCTTCCTTGCCGACAGTGCACAGAAATGTCGAAAGTAAGCCACGTCTCCAAATGAGGACGGCGTGTCGAAATAGGGGTAAAATAGGGGGAAAAAGAAGTAAAAAAATACAAAATGCCGGCGATGTCAGTGACAAAAGTCAACAGCAGTATCGATTCTGTTTGACGACCGTGCGGTGTCCGGTGAGAGGCCACAAAAGTGCAAAGACTCGACATTGTAGCTTTACAAAGAATCCTTCTGGAGAAGAATACGCATGGTGTGTTTACCATCCGTCGTCTCCGTTTATTGTGTCATAAACAAAAAAAAATGAACGCTCGGTGGAGGGAGGGGAGGTGTTGACGCGCGTCAATGCGTCGGCGTGGGTGGCCGATCATAAGGTGTCTACTCGTAGGTCTTTTTTTTTTTACATTATCATTATCATCGTCATATTCAACCTGCACTGCAGGACGAAGGCCTCTACCAATAATCCCTGTCTTGTGCGATCTGAATACATTTTGTGCCTGCGAACTTCTTAATTTCATCACCGCACCTTGGTCTCTGCCACCCAGGGCTGTGTTTCCCAGTCTTTGGTATCCACTCCGTCACTCTCACGCACCAATGGTTGTCTGCCCTACGCACTCGGTGACCCGCCCGGATCCACTTTTTTCTCTTAATGGCAACAAGTACATCGGATACACCTGTTTGTTCTCCGA